>NC_052040.1:821068-1101104 GCF_015832195.1 Motacilla alba alba
TTTCTTTTTTTCCTTTTTTTCTTTTTTTTTTTTTTTCCTTTTTTTTTCCTCCCCTTTTTGGAACTACTTGAACCTGCTCTGGACTGGGACCTGGAAACACCGAGAGCTTGCACCTCGTGGCTTGTAGCAGCCATCTCCAGCGCGGGAGGGACTGACAACAGAGCAACCACCCCCCAAGAGAGACTTTCTGAATTTGTCATCATTTTCAGAGTGGTGAAGGAGTGTTATCATCTGGTATTGTTCATTCTGTGTGCTGGGGGGTGCTGTGCCTGTTAAATAAACAGGTTCTTTCCACTTCTCTCCGAGGAATCCTTCCCGAACCGGTTGGAGGGAGGGGCTGTGTGGGTTTGCTTTCTGGAGGGGCCTCCTTTTGCAGATTTTCTCCCAAATTTGCCCTAAACTAGGACAAAATTTGGCGCCCAACGTGCGGCACTGTGAGAGAGTGGAAAAAACCCTGTTTTGAGTGCATTTTGGTTGCCATTACTCTGTGTTGTTATATAGTAGTTAATAGCCATGTTTTTTGAATTCATAATGTCTCTTGGGGTGAGGGCTTGCATGCATTTCTGGTCCCTAGGGTTTTTTGAGATCTTAACTAGGACAGTGCTGCAAGCCACGGCGAGCCCGCATGGCTTTTGTGAGTGGCTGGGCGTGATTTCCAAGGACGGCACCTGCGTGTCTCTGGCACCGGCGAGCGATGGCTGCAGGCTGGCTGCTGCGGGCTGGCTGCGGGCTGCTGCTGCGGCACTGCTGGCTATGGGCTGGCTGCCGCGGGCTGCTGCTGCGCTGGGCAGCTGCAGCAGGCTCGGTGCTGTGGGCAGCATGGGCAACGCGGCAGAGGCGGCGGGTGGCTGCAGGCTGGGGACAGCGGGGTGGGGACATGGCATCCGCCAAAGAGTCACCAGCGAGGCCGAGGGTCTGGGCTGGAAGGGAGAAGGGACAGGGCTCAGTGGGGGTGGCACCATGGGGACAGCAGCTCGGGGACACGGGGTGTGGGGGCTGTTCCCAAAAGGTCTCTGTGAGGGCACTGGTGTGGCACAGAGGTCTCGAGGACAGGGACACAGCAGCCAACCCATGCTCAGGCATGGGGACCCTGTGCTGGCACAGGTCACCCCCACCAGCCCCACAGCCACATCCCCATGGCCCTGTGAAGCAATGGAGGAACGTCCAGGACGAGCAGGAATGAGCTGCCTGGTGGAAGCAGAGAAGCAGGGAAGAACGGGTGCGGACAGGGAAGAAGGAGCACCGGGAGGAAAAGGCGAGGGGGGTAGGATCTGGGATATTTTTGTCTGAGGACCAGCAGGAATGATGCATCTGACTCCATCTTATCAGAAGGCTAATTAATTACTTTATTATACTATATCATTCTATATCATATGACATTACATCTCAACTGAATGTGCCAAGCACTCAACTGCACTCCACTGCACAGAATCTCATCACTGTCAGCCCACAGTTCTGACACACACAGACCTGGATTCAATTGGTCACTGAATCCAAACACTCACACCAGAATCCAATTCCAAATTCCCTCCAGGTAAACAATCTTCCACTATGCATTCCCCTTGGGAACAACACAGGAGCAGTAAATGAGATAAGAATTGTTTTGATCATTCCTTGCTTCTCTCCCTGCTTCTCCCAGGTTCAGAGAATGGGAATCCCACAGGGGAGGAGGGCCAAGATGACCCTCCCAGCGAGCCACTGATCCCTCCAAGAAACCCAAAGCAAAACTCTGCTGTTATGTCACAGTTTGCTGCTTTTATTTGCAATGGCTCCTCCTACGGGCCCATTTCCCGAGCATTTTTTCCCAGACATCTGTCCCACCAGCCAGTGGGGGTCACTCACAGCCCCATCACCGAAGCTTTCTCTCCCCTGGTCGTCTGTTGGGTGAAGCCTCGCCGGGGACAGGGTTCCCAGCCCATGTACAACCCACAGAGTCATTTTTCACCTCCTGTGTAGATGATGTCTCACCTTGAGACATCAATCAAAATCAGACCTGTTCCTCTTAACCCCATGTGCTTAGCGGCTCTGCAATTCCCCTCCCAGTGCTCCCAGTAAGGTGGCTTACTGGTGCCCATCCCAGTTCCAAGGGGGCACAGGACCTGGTTCCCTGCTCCTGGCACAAAAGTGCAGCTCTTTGCTTCAACTGGCAGAAATGGTGTTGCTTTGTTCAGCTCTGTCAAGGAAGCTGAGCGAGGTGGGAACCTCCCTTGGGATGGAAAATGTGACCCCCTTCTCTCTGAACTAATAAAACTTTGAAATTGCAGGGATTTGGGGCAAAGCTGTGGGAACAATAACAGCTCTTCACTGGTATGTATTGTGAGAAACAAGTTAATGCAAGCTGATTTTCACTGGATATGATATGAATTGATCTTACATTATTGATTATATTTTTTATGAAATATTGGGGTGTTGTTAGTGTTGGCACAGTGATATGCACTGTGGAGGGGCTGATGTTGTTGGGGTGGCCGCCCAAGGGTGGGGCCCAGCCATGGCCCAGCCCCACTGCACAGGGATGGCCATTGCCCAGCCCTGCTCTGCCCAGCCCCAGGTGGCAGCCAGCACCTCAGGGTCCCCCCTGCCCCCTTGGCTTTGATTGTGGCAGCTTTAGAGCTGCTGCAGAGGTGAGAATTCTGTGGGGGAAAAGGCCTGCCTGTGGTTTGCTCACCCTGTAAGAAGCACAAACCCCAAAGGGAGCCCAAGCAGTGGCTCTGTGAGGGCCTCTGATGGTTTTCAGAGCAGGGCTGGCTGGGAACACACCCTGCAGGGGCAGCTGTGGGGGAGCCAACCCGGAAATGCAGCAATTGATCATTTGTCCCTGTCCCCAAGGGACTGAGAAAACCACAAAGCTACAGCAAAGACAACAACACTCTGCTCCACAACCTGACCTGGACCCTCCTTCCTGAACAAAACCTGCAGCCCTCTGGAACCTCCCAGAAAGGATGATTGTGCTCTGGATGTGCACACCAGAAGAGAGGGAAAAGTGTGGGAATATTGAGCAGGGGCTGCACACGAGGTTCTGGGGAACAGGGGTGTCCCAGCAGGAGCAGGGAGTGCCCAGGCAGGGGAATTCAGGGCAGGCTGGAGTGGATTTAGCAGGGAATGAGAGCCTGAGGCACACACGGGCATTTCCACAGATTCCTGTGCACTGTCCCAAGGATGGACAGAGCTTCTCCCCTTCCTCCAGGGGAAGTCAATCAAGTTTCAGCGTGGGAATGAGCAAAATGGGGAGAGTTCCTCAATGTGGCCCAAGAAAAGGCTTCCTTAGGGCTGAGTTGCTGCCCAGCAGGCAGGGAACAATCCCGTGGAGCTGCTGGACACTCAGGGAGATTCCACACTCTGTGTCATCCACAAGCAAACGCTGCTGTGGGATGCAGCAAGGTGCTGCTAAAGGGAACCAAAAAAATCTAATTTCTTTGCGATTTGTTTGTGTTTTTCTTGTGAGTGACTTGTTAGGAGAACAACTGTTTGGAGGATTCTATAAACCAGAGGATTTTATACCTTGTCAGTTTGATTTTTGATGAGTTTGTTCTTTATTGGGGAAATAATGGTGTGGGAAAGATTTTTGCTTTTATTCTCTTGATGTATAATTTCCTCTCAGCAAATTGGGCATCAAGCCTGGCATGGCTGAGCCAGGAAAGGGGGGCACCTGACCCAGGGGTGTGTGGGGCAGAGACCCAGAGCCTCCCAGGAGAGCCCTGGGGCGCCCCAGGGTGGGGGCTGTGCTGGGCCCTGGGTCACCCAAAATTTGAGGAACCCCCTGAAGGGGCTGTGAGCCCTGTGCCCACCCAGCCCCTGCCCATCCCTGGCACCCCCATTCCCAGGGACCCCCAACCATGGGTCCCCCATTCCCCTGGACACCCAGCCCTGGCTTCCCAACCCACTGAGCCCCCCACTCCTGGGAACCCCATGTCCCACTTTGTCCCATCCAGCCTTGTCCCCATGCTGTCCCCACCCTGCCCACAGCCTGTCCCCAGTTTGTGGCCACCCTGCCCCCACCAAGGGCCACCTACGCGTGAGGACAAGACGTGACCTCGCTTCCTTCCCCTTCATCCGAGGAGCCGCCAGCCAGGGGAGCGGTGGCCACAGCAGCGAGTGACAGCCAGTGCACATGGCTGGGGACACCGGGATGGCCGGGAAGGTGGCGCTGCTCCTGTGGGGTGAGTGCCCCGGGCACGGGCCTGACACCCTGGGGATGGGGAAGGGGACACAGGGGGGCTGTGGGGTCCCCTGAGGTCCCCAAGGCCAGCAGGGCATGGAGCCCAGTGTGAGCAGAGTTGTGGGGTGGCTTTGGGGACAGGAACAGAGGACAGGAAAAGGGGAACTGGGATGTGGGGACAGGAAGAGGGGGATAGAGTTGTGGGGACAAGAATACGGCAGAAGGAACCTTGGGGCAGGGACAGCTGTGAGGACAGGGACACAGGGATGCAGGGACAAGGGGACAGGCACCATGTTGATGGCCCATGGGGACAGGTGCCATCGGAACGGGATCATGGGCACAGGGCCATGGGGATGTGGCTATGGGGCTGGTGGGGGTGACCTGTGCCAGCACAGGGTCCCCATGCCTGAGCATGGGTTGGCTGCTGTGTCCCTGTCCTCGAGACCTCTGTGCCACACCAGTGCCCCCACAGAGACCTTTCTGGGACAGCCCCCACACCCCGTGTCCCCGTGCTGCTGTCCCTGCAGTGCCACCCCCTCTGAGCCCTGTCCCTTCTCCCTTCCAGCCCAGACCCTCGGCCTCGCTGGTGAGTCCTCGGCGGATGCCATGTCCCCACCCCGCTGTCCCCAGCCCTGCGCTGGCCCTGGCAGGCTGGTGTCCCCTGTCACCCGCAGGTGCCCAGACAGCCCAGATCCTCGTGGAGCCCCCCTGGACACCGGCAGTGCTGTGGGACCGCGTGACACTGACCTGCCAGGGCTCGGGGACAATCGGTGCCACCACCTGGTACAGGGACGGGCAGCGCTGGAGGCAGGAGGGACGCGACCAGTTCACTGTCACCGAGAAAGGCAGCTACATATGTGAGAGACCTGGAACTGATCTCAGCCCCGCCGTAACAGTCTCAGACGGTGAGGGGGGTTTGGGTGTCCCCAGCCTGGCACCTGCAGGGACCCCGAGGGCTCTGGGTGGGCTCTGCTCCATGGGTCACCTCCTGGTGTGACCAGAGCCTGTCCCCTGCTCTGGGGACATGCCAGAGCATCCCAGAGTGGGGGAACCCACTGTTGGAATTGGGGACCCCTGGTGCGCTGGGTGTGACCCAGTGGGGGGGTCCCGGTGCCCTCGGGTGTGACAGGTCCCCTCTGTCCCCCAGACGATCTGGTGCTGCAGGTGCCGGCGCGGGAGCTGCTGGAGGGGGACACGGTGACACTGCGCTGCCGGGGCTGGCGGAACAGCACGGTCACCTCGGTGTCCTTCCACCACGACGGGAAGGAACTCGGAGGGCTCCGCAGTGGGATGGAGCTGTCCCTGTCCCCTCTGCAGCTGAGCCACAGCGGCCGCTACAGCTGCAAGGGCCGGGTGGGATCCTGGGGGTGGAAGGAGTCACTGCCGGTGACAGTGACAGTGCAGGGTGAGCATCCCTGAGCATCCCAGTGTGGGAGGCCCCCCGTGTTGGATTTGGGGACCCCTGGTGCACTGGGTGTGACCCAATGGGGGGATCCCCCGGTGTGACCAGACCCCTGTGTCCCACAGCCCAGTTGGTGCTGCAGGTGCCAGCACGGGCGCTGCTGGAGGGGGACACGGTGACACTGCGCTGCCGGCACTGGCGGGACATGTCGGTCACCGAGGTGCGATTCTACCATGGGGACAGGGAAGTGTGGTCCCCCTATGGGACCGAGCTGTCCCTGTCCCCTCTGCGGCTGGACCACAGCGGCAACTACAGCTGCGGGGGCCGGGTGGACTCCGGAGTGTCATATTGGGCACAGTCGGCGCCAGTGCCAGTGCCAGTGCACGGTGAGCACCCCCATGGCTGGAACGCCAATCTCTTGACACCCCCAAAGCCACTTCCCAGCGCACTCAGAGTCACCGTCCTCACCTCCCCTCTCCTTCCCAGAGCTCTTCTCGGTGCCGGTGCTGAAGGGTCCCCCCGAGCTCACCGAGGGGTCCCCCCTGAATCTCAGCTGCCTCAGCACCCCCAGCCCCCTGCGGCCCCGAGCCCCCCTCCTGCACGTGTTCTACCGGTACGAGCAGGTGGTGGGGGGCCCGCAGGTGTCCCCGCAGCTGCTGGTGCCCGCCGTGGGGGTCTCCCACTCAGGGTATTACAGATGCGAGGTGCGCTCCGAGGGGGGGGCCGTGCAGAAGAGCAGCGCCTGGCTCCACGTCAAAGTGCACAGTGAGCGCGGGGATGGGCACGGGGAGCCCCCACAGCCTCCCTGGGTCCCCTGCCCTGCCTGGGGACACCCAGTCCTTCCTGACACCTGCCCTGTGGCCCCCAACCTTTCCCGGATCCCTCACTGGCTCCCCTCCCCCTTCCTCGGCTCCCTGGCTGAGTCCCCCAGCCCTACATGGGTACCCCCATCCTTCCCTGACACCTTTTCCATGTCCTGCCATCCCTGCCCTGGATCCCTCCCCAGGTCCCTCCCTTCCTGGCTCGATTCCCCCTGTCCATCACCGGCAACCCTCACCCCTCCCTAGGCCACCCCACGCCTTTCTGAGGTCCCCGCACGTTCCCCAGGTCCCCCCATCCCCTCCCCGGCTCCCTGTATCCTCCCTGGTGTCGCCCCCCTCCCTCTCCAGGTGTCCCTCGGGGTTCCTTCCAAGCTCCCCCTTCTCCTACACTGGCGTCCCCCTGCTCCTCCCTGACCCTCCCCGTGTCCCTCACTGTCCCCTGCTGTCCCCCCTCCCACAGGGGTCCCGCTCTCAGGGGTGTCCCTGTCAGCCCAGCCCCCCGGGGGACAGGTGGCACTCGGGGACCGCCTGGTGCTGAACTGCACGGTGGCCGCGGGGACAGGTCCCCTGTCCTTCTCCTGGCACCGGGAGGGCTCGGGGGCACCGCTGGGCACCGACCCCCACCTGGAGCTGCCTCACGTTGGGGACAATGACAGCGGCCAGTACCGGTGCCGGGTCAGCGATGGGGACAGCGTGGCCGAGAGTGACCCCCTGAATGTCACCGTCCTGGGTGAGTGGGACCCTCGGGCTGGGGGTGACCCCACCCACGGCACCTCCAGCCCAACCCGCCAGGTGCCAGCCCTCTCTGTGTCCCCACAGTGCCCGTGGCCAATGCCACCATCACCCCCGGTGCCCTGTCACACCCGGTGCGTGCAGGTGACAACGTGACCCTGCGCTGCTCGGTGCAGGTGGGCTCAGCCCCTGTCACCTTCACCTGGCTGCACAACGGGCAGGAGG
This sequence comes from Motacilla alba alba, assembly GCF_015832195.1. Classification (NCBI taxonomy): domain Eukaryota; kingdom Metazoa; phylum Chordata; class Aves; order Passeriformes; family Motacillidae; genus Motacilla; species Motacilla alba. The sequence goes on from NC_052040.1 coordinate 828,405, forward strand.
TGGCCCGGGGTCCCCTCCTGGAGCTCAGGGATGTCAACGTGGGACATTCGGGCACCTACCAGTGCGTGGCCACCAACCAGCTGGGACAGGACGGGCACCGCGTGTTCCGGGCACCCAGCCCAGAGCTGGCCCTGGAGGTGACACCCCACTCACCCTGGGTCACAGGTGGGATCACACATGGTTGCCAGGGTGTTCCGGACCCCTGGGGTTCAGGGTGACCCTGATGTGTCCCCCTCTGTTTCTTGCAGGGGCGCAGGGGTCGGTGGGGCCCTTTTGTTCCTGCTCCTGCTCGTGGGTGTCATTGTGGCCTGCCACCGGTGGCGCCGTGTGGGTGGGTGACAATGGGGGGACAGGGGTCGTGGAGAGAGGTGGGAAGGCCCCCAGAGAAGGGGGGCCATAGGGCAGCACCCACAGCCCCTGACTTGGGAGGCACTGAGCCCGCAGTGCCCATGGCTCCGAGCCCTGGGGAGGGGTTGGAGGGTCCTGCAGGGATGTTGGGGGTTCTGTCAGGGGTCCCCCTCCCTGCCAGGCTCTGGCTTCTGGGGGCTCAGGGTGTTGGTGCTAGTGGGGTGGTTCAGGGATACTGAGGGGGCATCAGGGATACTGGGGGGCCTGGGGAGAATTGTGTGTTTGGGGGGGGGTCAGGATTCCCAAGGGTGGATGGGGGCCCCTGGGTCTCCAGAGTCACCCCTCCAGTTTTCCTTTGCAGATGCCAGGAAGCACCAGGAATGGTGAGTGCAGGCTCCAGCCATGATGCACCTTTTAACCAAACCCCCAGGACCTCCCATCCCCTTCCACACACCCCCTTATTCCCACAGGACCCTCCCGGCACCCCCGGTGGAGGATCCTCAGGCGACGTACATGACACTGCAGAGGCAGCCATGGGAACCCAGCGACATCTATGACAATCTACAACAAAAGTTGTGACGCTCTGGGAGGCACTGGGTGACACTGGGGGTTCTCCCTGCATGGCTCCTGTGGTTGCCCATCCTTCCAAGGGAGGTGGGCATGGCTCAGGGGGAGGCTACCCAGGGCACCCTGTGCTCCCCATTTCCTCTCCCAGTACCCCCAAGGGCTCCCCCATCCCTTTGCTCGTCCCTGCAGGGGCTCCCCAGCCCCATCCAAGTGCCCAGGTACCCTCAGTCACTGCCCCATTCTCTCCCCACAGTGCTTGCAGCACACCCAGGGCCTCCCCATTCCCCCTCCCACTGCCCCTGTCCCAGCCCGCTGGAAAAGGGGCAGTCGGGGAGGATTCTTTCTGAAAGGTTTCTCAGATGAAAATGAAGCACAAAGGCAGCAATATTATATCTGAGAACTGTTTCTTGCTGAAGGAGGGGAAGTGTTCTTACCGAAGGGGGAGAGAAGGGAGTAGAAAGGGAAAAGGACAGAGAGGGAAACACAAGACAGGGCCAGCGTTACCGCAAAGAGCCCGGGCGCTCTGTGGCCATCAGCTCGGCACATGGAGTGTGTGTGCTGCAAGCCACGGCGAGCCCGCATGGCTTTTGTGAGTGGCTGGGCGTGATTTCCAAGGACGGCACCTGCGTGTCTCTGGCATCGGCGAGCGATGGCTGCGGGCTGGCTGCTGCGGGCTGGCTGCGGGCTGCTGCTGCGGCACTGGTGGCTATGGGCTGGCTGCCGCGGGCTGCTGCTGCGCTGGGCAGCTGCAGCAGGCTCGGTGCTGCGGGCAGCATGGGCAACGCGGCAGAGGCGGTGGGTGGCTGCAGGCTGGGGACAGCGGGGTGGGGACATGGCATCCGCCGAGGAGTCACCAGCGAGGCCGAGGGTCTGGGCTGGAAGGGAGAAGGGACAGGGCTCAGTGGGGGTGGCACCGTGGGGACAGCAGCACGGGGACACGGGGTGTGGGGGCTGTCCCAGAAAGGTCTCTGTGAGGGCACTGGTGTGGCACAGAGGTCTCGAGGACAGGGACACAGCAGCCAACCCATGCTCAGGCATGGGGACACTGTGCTGGCACAGGTCACCCCCACCAGCCCCACAGCCACATCCCCATGGCCCTGTGAAGCAATGGAGGAACGTCCAGGACGAGCAGGAATGAGCTGCCTGGTGGAAGCAGAGAAGCAGGGAAGAACGGGTGCGGACAGGGAAGAAGCAGCACCGGGAGGAAAAGGCGAGGGGGGTAGGATCTGGGATATTTTTTTCTGAGGGCCAGCAGGAATGATGCATCTGACTCCATCTTATCAGAAGGCTAATTAATTACTTTATTATACTATATCATTCTATATCATATGACATTACATCTCAACTGAATGTGCCAAGCACTCAACTGCACTCCACTGCACAGAATCTCATCACTGTCAGCCAACAGTCCTGACACACACACACAGACCTGGATTCAATTGGTCACTGAATCCAAACACTCACAGCAGAATCCAATTCCTGATTCCCTCCAGGTAAACAATCTTCCACTATGCATTCCCCTTGTTTTGATCATTCCTTGCTTCTCTCCCTGCTTCTCCCAGGTTCAGAGAATGGGAATCCCAGAGGGAAGGAGGGCCAAGCTGACCCTCTGAGACAGCCCCTGAACCCTCCAAGAAACCCAAGGCAAAACGCTCCTGTTCTGTCACAGTTTGCTGCTTTTATTTGCAAAGGCTCCTCCTACAGGCCCATTTCCCGAGCATTTTTTCCCAGACATCTTTCCCACCAGCCAGTGGGGGTCACTCACAGCCCCATCACTGAAGCTTTCTCTCCCCTGGTCGTCTGTTGGGTGAAGCCTCGCCGGGGACAGGGTTCCCAGCACATGTACAACCCACAGAGTCATTTTTCACCTCATGTGTAGATGATGTCTCACCTTGAGACATCAAACAAAATCAGATTTGTTCCTCTTAACCCCATGTGCTTAGTGGCTCTGCAATCCCCCTCCCAGTGCTCCCAGTAAGGTGGCTTACTGGTGCCCATCCCAGTTCCAAGGGGGCACAGGACCTGGTTCCCTGCTCCTGGCACAAGAGTGCAGCTCTTTGCTTCAACTGGCAGAAATGGTGTTGCTTTGTTCAGCTCTGTCAAGGAAGCTGAGCAAGGTGGGAACCTCCCTTGGGATGGAAAATGTGACCCCCTTCTCTCTGAACTATTATGACTTTGAAATTGCAGGGATTTTGGGCAAAGCAGTGGGAACAGGAATAACAGCTCTTCACTGGTGTGTATTGTGGGAAACAAGTTAATGCAAGCTGATTTTCACTGGATATCATATGAATTGATATTACATTATTGATTATATTGTTGATTAAATATTGGGGTGTTGTTAGTGTTGGCACAGTGATATGCACTGTGGAGTGGCTGATGTTGTTGGGGTGGCCACCCAAGGGTGGGGCCCAGCCATGGCCCAGCCCCACTGCACAGGGATGGCCATTGCCCAGCCCTGCTCTGCCCAGCCCCAGGTGGCAGCCAGCACCTCAGGGTCCCCTCTGCCCCCTTGGCTTTGATTGTGGCAGCTTTAGAGCTGCTGCAGAGGTGAGAATTCTGTGGGGGAAAAGGCCTGCCTGTGGTTTGCTCAGCCCTGCAAGAAGCACAAACCCCAAAGGGAGCCCAAAGGAGCCCAATGTGAGGGCCTCTGATGGTTTTCAGAGCAGGGCTGGCTGGAAACACACCCTGCAGGGGCAGCTGTGGGGGAGCCAGTCCGGAAATGCAGCAGTTGGTCACTTGTCCCTGTCCCCAAGAGACTGAGAAAACCACAAAGCTACAGCAAAGACAACAGCACTCTGCTCAACAACCTGACCTGCACCCTCCTTCCTGAACAAAACCTGCAGCCCTCTGGAACCTCCCAGAATGAATGTTTGTGCTCTGGATGTGCACACCAGAAGAGAGGGAAAAGTGTGGGAATATTGAGCAGGGGCTGCACACGAGGGTCTGGGGAACAGGGGTGTCCCAGCAGGAGCAGGGAGTGCCCAGGCAGGGGGATTCAGGGCAGGCTGGAGTGGATTGAGCAGGGAATCAGAGCCTGAGGCACACACGGGCATTTCCACAGATTCCTGTGCACTGTCCCAAGGATGGACAGAGCTTCTCCCCTTCCTCCAGGGGAAGTCAATCAAGTTTCAGCGTGGGAATGAGCAAAATGGGGAGAGTTCCTCAATGTGGCCCAAGAAAAGGCTTCCTGAGGGGCTGGGTTGCTGCCCAGCAGGCAGGGAACAATCCCATGGAGCTGCTGGACACTCAGGGAGATTCCACACTCTGTGTCATCCACAAGCAAACGCTGCTCTGGGATGCAGCAAAGGGCTGCTAAAGGGAACCAAAAAAAATCTAGTTTCTTTGTGATTTGTTTGTGTTTTTGTTGTGAGTGACTTGTTAGGAGAACAACTGTTTAGAGGATTCTATAAACCAGAGGATTTTATACCTTGTCAGTTTGATTTTTGATGAGTTTGTTCTTTATTGGGAAAATAATGGTGTGGGAAAGATTTTTGCTTTTATTCTCTGGATGTATAATTTTGTCTCAGCAAATTGGGCATCAAGCCTGGCATGGCTGAGCCAGGAAAAGGGGGCACCTGACCCAGGGGTGTGTGGGGCAGAGACCCAGAGCCTCCCAGGAGAGCCCAGGGGTGCCCCAGGGTGGGGGCTGTGCCGGGCCCTGGGTCACCCAAAATTTGAGGAACCCCCTGAAAGGGCTGTGAGCCCTGTGCCCACCCAGCCCCTGCCCATCCCTGGCACCCCCATTCCCAGGGACCCCCAACCATGGGTCCCCCATTCCCGTGGACACCCAGCCCTGGCTCCCCAAACCCACTGAGCCCCCCACTCCTGGGAATCCCATGTCCCCCCGGGGGCCACCCAGCCTTGTCCCCATGCTGTCCCCACCCTGCCCACAGCCTGTCCCCAGCTTGTGGCCACCCTGCCCCCACCAAGGGCCACCAACACGTGGGGACAAGACGTGACCTCGCTTCCTTCCCCTTCATCCGAGGAGCCGCCAGCCAGGGGAGCGGTGGCCACAGCAGCGAGTGACAGCCAGTGCACATGGCTGGGGACACCGGGATGGCCGGGAAGGTGGCGCTGCTCCTGTGGGGTGAGTGTCCTGGGCACGGGCCTGACACCCTGGGGATGGGGGAGGGGGCACAGGGGGGTTGTGGGGTCCCCGGAGGTCCCCAAGGCCAGCAGGGCATGGAGCCCAGTGTGAGCAGAGTTGTGGGGTGGCTTTGGGGACAGGAACAGGGGACAGGAAAAGGGGAACTGAGATGTGGGGACAGGAAGAGGGGGATAGAGTTGTGGGGACAAGAATACGGCAGAAGGAACCTTGGGGCAGGGACAGCTGTGAGGACAGGGACACAGGGATGCAGGGACAAGGGGACAGGCACCATGTTGACGGCCCATGGGGACAGGTGCCATCGGAACAGGATCATGGGCACAGGGCCATGGGGATGTGGCTGTGGGGCTGGTGGGGGTGACCCGAGCCAGCACAGGGTCCCCATGCCTGAGCATGAGTTGGCTGCTGTGTCCCTCTCCTCGAGACCTCTGTGCCACACCAGTGCCCCCACAGAGACCTTTCTGGGACAGCCGCACACCCCGTGTCCCCGTGCTGCTGTCCCCATGGTGCCACCCCCACTGAGCCCTGTCCCTTCTCCCTTCCAGCCCAGACCCTCGGCCTCGCTGGTGAGTCCTCGGCGGATGCCATGTCCCCACCCCGCTGTCCCCAGCCCTGCGCTGGCCCTGGCAGGCTGGTGTCCCCTGTCACCCGCAGGTGCCCAGACAGCCCAGATCCTCGTGGAGCCCCCCTGGACGCCACCGGTGACGTGGGACCGCGTGACACTGACCTGCCAGGGCTCGGGGACAATCGGTGCCACCACCTGGTACAGGGACGGGCAGCGCTGGTGGCAGGAGGCACCCGACCAGTTCACTGTCATCGATAAAGGCAGCTACAGGTGTGAGAGACCTGGAACTGATCTCAGCCCCGCCGTAACAGTCTCAGACGGTGAGGGGGGTTTGGGTGTCCCCAGCCTGGCACCTGCGGGGACCCCGAGGGCTCTGGGTGGGCTCCGCTCCATGGGTCACCTCCTGGTGTGACCAGAGCCTGTCCCCTGCTCTGGGGACATCCCAGAGCATCCCAGTCCAAGGGAACCCAGGCTGGAACTGGGGACCCCTGGTGCGCAGGACCTGACCCAGTGGGGGGGTCCCGGTGCCATCGGGTGTGACAGGTCCCCTCTGTCCCCCAGACCGGCTGGTGCTGCAGGTGCCGGCGCGGGCTCTGCTGGAGGGGGACACGGTGACACTGCGCTGCCGGGGCTGGCGGGACACATTGGTCACCGAGGTGCAATTCTACCATGGGCTCAAGGAGGTGGGGAGGCTCCTCTATGGGACCGAGCTGTCCCTGTCCCGTCTGCAGCTGAACCACAGCGGCTACTACAGCTGCAGGGGCCAGGTCGACTCCAGAGTGTCATATTGGGCACAGCCAGTGCCAGTGCCAGTGCACGGTGAGCACCCCCACGGCTGGAACTCCAATCCCCTGACACCCCCAAAGCCACTTCCCAGCGGACTCAGAGTCGCCGTCCTCACCTCCCCTCTCCTTCCCAGAGCTCTTCTCGGTGCCGGTGCTGGAGGGTCCCCCCGAGCTCACCGAGGGGTCCCCCCTGAATCTCAGCTGCCTCAGCACCCCCAGCCCCCTGCGGCCCCGCGTCCCCCTCCTGCACGTGTTCTACCGGGACGGGCAGGTGGTGGGGGGCCCGCAGGAGTCCCCGCAGCTGCTGGTGCCCGCCGTGGGGGTCTCCCACTCGGGGGATTACAGCTGCCAGGTGGGCTCCGAGGATGGGGCCGTGTGGAAGAGCAGCGGCTGGCTCCATGTCACAGTGCGCAGTGAGTGCCGGGATGGGCACGGGGAGCCCCCACAGCCTCCCTGGGTCCCCTGCCCTGCCTGGGGACACCCAGTCCTTCCTGACACCTGCCCTGTGGCCCCCAACCTTTCCCGGATCCCTCACTGGCTCCCCTCCCCCTTCCTCGGCTCCCTGGCTGAGTCCCCCAGCCCTACATGGGTACCCCCATCCTTCCCTGACACCTTTTCCATGTCCTGCCATCCCTGCCCCAGATTCCTACCCAGGTCCCTCCCTTCCTGGCTTGAGTCCCCCTGTCCATCACCGGCATCCCTCACCCCTCCCTAGGCCACCCCACGCCTTTCTGAGGTCCCCGCACGTTCCCCAGGTCCCCCCATCCCCTCTCTGGGTCCCTGTATCCTCCCTGGTGTCACCCCCCTCCCTCTCCAGGTGTCCCTCGGGGTTCCTTTCCAAATCTCCCCAAACTCTGCACCCCTTCTCCCTCACTGGCGTCCTCCTGCTCCTCCCTGACCCTCCCCGTGTCCCTCACTGTCCCCTGCTGTCCCCCCCCTCCCGCAGGGGTCCCGCTCTCAGGGGTGTCCCTGTCAGCACAGCCCCCCGGGGGACAGGTGGCACTCGGGGACCGCCTGGTGCTGAACTGCACGGTGGCCGCGGGGACAGGTCCCCTGTCCTTCTCCTGGCACCGGGAGGGCTCAGGGGCATCCCTGGGCATCGGCCCCCACCTGGAGCTGAGCCCCGTTGGGGACAATGACAGCGGCCAGTACTGGTGCCGGGTCAGCAATGGGGACAGCAAGGCCGAGAGTGACCCCCTGAATGTCACCGTCCTGGGTGAGTGGGACACTCGGGCTGGGGGTCACCCCACCCACGGCACCCCCATCCCACCTCGCAAGGTGCCAGCCCTGTCTGTGTCCCCACAGTGCCCGTGGCCAGTGCCACCATCACCCCCAGTCCCCCGGCACACCAGGTGCATGCAGGTGACAACGTGACCCTGCGCTGCTCAGTGCAGGTGGGCTCAGCCCCTGTCACCTTCACCTGGCTGCGCAACGGGCAGGAGGTGGCCCGGGGTCCCCTCCTGGAGCTCGGGGACATCGATGTGGGACATTCGGGCACCTACCAGTGCGTGGCCACCAACCAGCTGGGACAGGACGGGCACCGCGTGTTCCGGGCACTCAGCCCTGAGCTGGCCCTGGAGCTGACACCTCACTCACTCTGGGTCACAGGTGGGGTCACGCAGGGTCCCCAGGGAGTGCCGGACCCCTGGGGTGATGGGTGACCCTGACGTGTCCCCCTCTGTTTCTTGCAGTGGCCGCAGGGGTCGGTGGGGCCCTTTTGTTCCTGCTCCTGCTCGTGGGTGTCATTGTGGCCTGGCACCGGTGGCGCCGTGTGGGTGGGTGACAATGGGGGGACGGGGGTCCCAGAGAGCTGTACAGGCCCCCAGAGTTGGGGAGCGATAGGGCAGCACCCACAGCCCCAGAATTTTGACCTTGTCTGGGGGTGCTGGAGGGTTTGGGGAGGTGCTGGAGGGTCCTGCAGGGAGGTTGGGGGTTCTTTCAGGGGCCCTGGGGGTGTTTGGGGGGTCTCTGTCCCTTCTGGGCTTTGGGTTCTTGAGGCTGAGTTGGTTGGGGGTGCTGGGGATGTTCATGAATTCTGGGGGGCTTCAGGGATGCTTGGGGGTCCTGAAGGAAATTGAGGGTCCTGTGGGGGTTCAGGAATCCTGAGAGGGGTCAGGGCCCTGGGACCCCACAGTCACCCCTCCTCTCTTCCCTCTGCAGCTGCCAGGAAGCAGCAGGAAAGGTGAGTGGGGGTCTCCAGCCATGAGTTCCCTTTTACCCTACCCCCACAGCTCTCCATCCCCTCCCCCACATCCCCTTTATTCCCTCAGGGCCCCCCCGGATCCCCCGGCCCCCCCAGAGGAGGGGGAGGTGCTGTACACCCACGTCGTGGTCACCAAGAGGGCAGGAGGTGAGTACAGGGGGGACACACACAGAGGGACACGTCACCCACGAGTGTCACCCCACCCAGATCCCACAGCCCATGTCTCTTGCAGCGTCCCCCCGTGCCACCACCCTCCAGGATCCCCAGGTGACCTACGCAGAGCTGCGGGGACCCCAGGGGCCACCACGGGAACCCGGTGACATCTACGGGAATGTGCTGTGACACTGGGGGAAACTGGGGGGTCCCCACCCATGGGCACCCACTCCTGTGTGTGCTGCCACTAAAAACTGCCCCTCTCCCTCCCCGTGGAGGCACAAAGATCCCAAAGGGCTGAGAGAAGAACAATTTCCTGAAACAGCAACCAGAGAGAATAAAACCAACAGCAACAGCAACAAGCTTCAGTGCCCAAATCGTCAAAAAAAAAAAATATTTTCTGGGAAAGCCACAAAAAAGGAACAAACCCCAGACACACCCCTAGCACATTTCCGCCACCCGAGGAAGCTGGCAGGGCCCTGGGTCTTCCTTGCTCTGATGGCCAAAGCGACCTTCAGGAGGCTCTGGATTCTCATGTCCCCTGTCCCAGACCCCTCCTCTGCCCTGTTCCCCACACGAGGATGTCACAAAGGCCCTGTGGGGGTTCCAGAGCATCCCCCTTTGCCAGGGCAGTCGGGATCAGGCCCTGGCAGGTGAATTCCCTCTGTCCCCACAGATCTGCCCAAGCCCCCCGATGCCCTTTGGGCTCCCTGAAATCCCCTCTCCTGAGACAATCTGTGCCAAGGATTCCCGGGATCTCAGGGCCAGTCCCAAGGGCCTGTTTTGGCCATTCCCAGTTGGGGTCACTTCATCTCCCAGCTCAGTCCCTGTTGGGATCTCCCTGTCACCCCAGGAATAGAGGTGGATTCTGCCCCTAGGGATCTCGATGGCATCAGGGACATTGTGCCCTGGGGCCACCTAAAGCCGTGAGCTCCTGTGGCTCTGCTGGGCCAGGCCGTGGATCCACACAGTCCAAGGGATCCCAGTGTCCCTTTGGCCCACCTGGCAGGAGCCAGGGCCTCTCTAGTCCTGGTCTTGGCACTCACTCTTTGTAAATTTGACCTCCCAGAGGATGGGAAGTAACATCATCCCTCCTGTTCTGACTGAGGACTTGCCCACGGGAGACTGGAGCAGATTTATCCTTGTAGAATTTCCTGTGGTGGTTGTTGTTCCTCTCAACTCCCATCCATGTGCTGCCAGGGCACAGGGGGGTTTTCCATCCCATTTCCTCTCTGTGGTCCTGCAGGTAAAACCACAGGTTTGGGAGCACTGGGAGGAGGAGGAGGAGAGAAGAGCAAGAGCCCCGTGCAAAACACTGCTCAGAAAATATTATTTATTGGGAAAATCAGTCAATGGATGTGCTGGTTTGAAAGTCAACCAGTGGGCGAAATGAACACTGCACAAATACCTTGAGAGAGATTTCAGGTCAGAATTACAATTTAACAGAAAGATTACAATAGATGCAATGATACAGAAAAACTGGCTTGAAACCACAAAGGCAGAGTACAACCTGGCATCCTGACAGTCAGGGTGGTGGATGAAGTCCTGTTGAAGTGATGGTTGCAGTCTTGTTGAAAGCAGTGGTCCTGGGGAAGGTCTGTTCCTCCTGTGGAAGGTCTGGTTCTCCCCTGGATCCCTCGAGTGCTGCTGGTGTCCCAAGTCCCCAAAGAGCCCAGATTATATATGGTCAGATTCAGGCAGGAATGTTCAGTAACTCCCTCAGGGCAGGGAATTTCAGTGGAATTATGTATTCCTGTGACTCATGGGATGTTCTGGGGAATCCTTGATGGCCTGGGTCTCTACAGGCTGCCCACTGGGACTGAGTCAGTTTGGGAAGACAATCGAACACTGCCTGCAGGGTTTGCCTCTTTCCCTTATGGAACACCCTGCCTGCAGCCTGAGGGCTGGGCTGTGCACTGGGCAGCTGCAGGGAGTGACCCACCCATTCACAGTCCATCAGGATGGTGGGGATGGGAGGAGAACACACAGTTTGGACACACCCCACCTTGGAACCCAGGACAATGGAAACGGAGCCCCAAATCCGTGGGGCATCCCAGCTGGTTCCTGCTGGGGCTGGGCCTAGGATGGGGCTCTGCTGGCTCGGCTCCGGGCCCTGCGCTCCAACTGGGCGAAATATTTGTCAGGAATTCCGGTGGCTCTGCAGAGGAAAGAATCCATCAGGCTCCCTATGGATATGGTCCCACAGCAGGTCCTGTTTGCTGAGGATGCAGAGGGAGCTGGGAGGTGGCCCAGGCTGGGACACCTGGAAGGACTCGGAGAGCCCAGGGAAGCAGCACTGGCAGCCCCTGACCTGAACTCCTGCAGCTTCTGCTGCCTGAACTGGGCGAGGCGCTGGCTGCGCTGCCAGAGCTCCTGCTGCTGCTGCCGGCCCTCCTCAATGAAGGCTGCCCGCTCCTGCTGCCGCTGCTGCTGCAGCTCCTGGATCTGCCGCCGGAGATCTTCGGCATGGGCGCGCTGCCGGAACTCCCTCTGCTCCTGCTCCAGCTTCTCCCGCTCCAGCTGCTCCTGATGGGCCCTGCGGGAGAGCAGGGCTGGCTCAGGGACTCTGCCACAGCCCCTCCATACCTGGCACAGCACCTGGGCTGGCACTGGAGCCCCCAGAGCCACCAGCTGGAACTGGGAGCCACCTGGCCACTGCCTCAGCCATCCCTTGGTTGCGTGTGCCTCACCTGAGCACCCTGTGGAATTCCTGCCGGTCTTGCTCCACCTGCATGGCCAGGTACTGCTCCTTCTGGGCCACCTGCTCCAGCTGATCCTGCTTCAGCTGCTGCTCCAGCTCGGCCTTCTTCCGTGCCTTCTCCAGCTCCCGCCGCCGCCATTCCCGGTCTGCGACCTCTTGGTTCCTCTTGGCCCTGAGAGCATCCTGCCCAAAAAGGGGACAGGGCTGGGCTTCCCTCAGGGGCAGCTTTGGAAGCCCTTGGCCATGGCTTTGGCTCTGCTGGCACCGCTCCAGGACATCCCCTGGCTCCAGGGACTGGTCCTGCAGACCCCCCACATCCAGGGGCGCTGCCCCTTTGCCAGGGTGGTGACAGGGACAGTGGCAGGGGAGCACGTCACCTGTGCCTGGGCCACTCACCCGCTCTGCCTGCCAGGCCTGGGCCCTCTCCTGTGTGGCCCTGAGCCGGGCCAGCTCCTTCTCCTTCTCCAGGCGCAGTTGTTGCTGCTCCGCCTCCAAGGCAGCCTCGCGCTCCTGCAGGGGACAGAGCCCCAGGGTGGGACAGAGCCCCGGGGTGGGACAGAGCCCCGGGGTGGGACAGAGCCCCAGGGTGGGACAGAGCCCCAGGACAGCTCCTGCAGCCCCTGCCCACCCCACCAGGAGCCTGCTGCTCTTACAGCCTTCTGCCGCTGCTGCTCCAGCACCCGCTCGTCCTCCAGCCTCTCCTGCTCCCGCTGTTGATCCTTCAGCCTCTGGCTCTCCACGTTGAAACGTTTAATATCAGCATGGATTTGCTTCAGTCGCTCCTGTTTCTGCTGCCAGGCCTGGAAATGGCATGCAGGGTTGGAGACCACCAAGCCGAGTGCTCCTTCCTCCTCCTCACTCAGGCAGGCAGGCTTTGGGCCACCTCCCTGGGATGTCACAACATCCCCAAGGGACCAGAGCTCTGATCCTGCTGGCTGCTATCCCCACTCCTTGAGTGTGGCTGATCCAGCTCTGCCAATCCCTTTGCAGCCAGGTGGAAACCTCCCTGCACCCCCCTGTTCCCTGCTCCCACCTTCCGATCCTCCCTCTCCATCTGCTCCAGTCTCTCCAGCTGCCTCTGGCCCTCCTGGTACAGCTCCTCAGCCCTCAGTGCCCGTTCCTCTGCATTCTGCTCCATCTGTTTCACAATGTCCTGCCGGGCTCTGGGAATATGAGAGCAGAAGGGTTTCCTGTGGCTCCATCCTGCTCCCCATGGTGGGAACGCTGGCACGGACAGGGCTGGTGTGGTTGGAATGGGCTGGATGCCTCCATGGGGAAGAGGGAGGGATGCCCACCTCATCAGCTCCTGCTTCCTCTGGCGCTCCAGCTCCTCCTGGACCTCCATGCCCTTCTCCTGCTCCATTTCCATCATCTTGTCCAGGCGCTTCTCCTCCTCCGCCAGTTCCTTGTGGATCATCCGCTTCTCCAGGACTTGCTTGTCCCGGATCATGTTGCACTTGGCATTGAGGAACAGCTGTGGGGACAAGAGGTGTCTGTGGCTTGGAACCACACTGGGACACAGGGAGCAGGGAGGGCCAAGGAAGGAGAGGAAGAGCCTGGGAGCACGAGGAGCAGGGGAGGCTCAGCAGTGCCAGGTGACAGAGGCGAGCGCCGGCCCTACCGCGTTCAGTTCCCGCACGTCTTCCTCCTGCTCCAGCCTCATCCTCATCGCCCGCTGCAGCAGCTTCTGCTCCTCCTGCTGCAGCTCCTCCTCCACGTCTCTCCGACGGTCCCTCTTGTCCTCCAGCTCTGCCTTTCTCTGCTCCTCAATCAGGGCCTTTTTCAGCGCTTCCTGCAGGGACAGAGAGCACTGCCCAATCCTGGGCACCTTCCCGAGGGCTCGCAGGGGTCACATTCAGGTGCCACATTCCCGGCACTGAGTGGGGACATGTCGGGCTCCTGGGGCCCTGGCACGGCCATGGGCACCACTCCCCACACCTCTGGGCAGACACCCCGTGCCCTTGGAAGGGCACAATGTCAGGGATGCTGCCCAGCTCTCAGAGGAGCCCTGAGCCCTGCAGCCTCCCCTGCACCCCAAAACATTAGGGACAAACCCCTAGAGCCTGCCGGGAGCAGGAAAAGGGGGAAGCAGGAAGGGAAATGCCTACAAAAGCAGCGTCCTGTCTGGCTCTCAGGGTCTTCAGCCTGTCCCCACGCTCCACCTCAGTCAGGGCTCGAGCTGATTCCTTGATCCTCTCGTATTCCTTTTCCCCAATGATGAGACACGGTTGGGGCTTCTCCTGGGGAATGCTGGGGAGCACAGGGAGAGTGCTCAGTGGCACAGAGACCCCAACAGGTCCCTGTGCTCCCTGAGCTGCCCACTTGGCCACCAAGCCAGCCCAGATCAATGTGGGAAATGCTGGGGAAGCCGTGGGGGACCGGGCTCTCTTGTTTTGGGGCAAGGCAGGAAGGGGAAGTGTGGTGAAAGTGGCACCAGGCTGGGATGCAGGGGGCAGAATGCCTGGGAGTGGCCAGGGCACACTGTCAATCCCTGCTCCCCAGAGATTCTGGAATGCTGGGAGCGGTCAGACACTGCCAATCCCCGCTCCCCAGCGGTTTTGGGATGCTGGGAGTGGTCAGACACTGCCAATCCCCGCTCCCCAGCGGTTTTGGGATGCTGGGAGTGGTCAGACACTGCCAATCCCCGCTCCCCAGCGGTTTTGGGATGCTGGGAGTGGTCAGACACTGCCAATCCCCGCTCCCCAGCAGTTTTGGGATGCTGCACTGACACCTGCTGGGCCCGAAAACCGCTCAGGGCTCGGGCACAGCCTTACATGAGCTCCCGGATCAGGTCCTTGGTGATGACTTGGATGGTCTTGAGCTTGGGCTTGAAGGAGGGCAGCTCTCGAGGATGTTTTGGCACATCCTCAGAGATCACGACAGGATCGCTGGAGCCCGTGACCTGCAGAAAAGAAAAGTTTGAGGGACCCGAACCGCTCCCCCAACCTGGCGCTCCCCGGACACCGAGGGATCCCGGCAGGAGCTCTGAGCCCTCTGCCGGGACCAGCCGCGGGGTGTCGGGGGCACATCCAGAGGGGACAGAGGGACCGGGGTCCAGCGGGAGGAGCTGGACATCCTGCGGGGTGTGGGGGTCTGGGGAGCCCGGGGGAGCCATCGGGACGGACGGGCTGAAATCCCGGCGGTGAAAGCTGGAGACGGCGGGCGAGGAGGGACCTCCGGGAGGAGCCCCGGGCACGGAGGGACCGGGATCCTGTGCCGGCAGTCGCGGCTGCCATCGCGCTGCCACTGCCGGGGCTGTCGCTGCTGTCCTGGAGCCACCGTCACAATGTGGTGGAACCGACGGCTGGGATGTGTCCCCTCCGACTGTGACAGCGTGTCCCAAGCCACTGTCGCGACGTGTCGGGACCGACTGTCGCCATGGCAACGCCCCAACAGCTCGCAGGGCGTGACGGGTCGGGGTGGGGAATTGGGGGTGGTGCCTCAGGCAGCAGGGGCGGGGCTGAGGCTGAAATAGGCGGGGCCTGGCGGAGCTGTGTCACCCAGTGTGACACCCAGTGTGACACCCACTTGTCCCATGTGGGGCCCTCCTTGCACAGACCTCCACAAAGCGCCACGACACGAACGCGACACACGCGACCCCCCTCCCGGGGGGGGTCACCAGTGACGGTCCCGCCCCTCCCACAGAGCCACGCCCTTTCAAGCCCCGCCCCATATCTGCCCCTCCCTTTCAAGCCCCGCCCCCTCAAGCCTAGTCCCGCCCATCACCCCTTTGCGCTTGCCCCGCCCCGTCCCTCCTGGCTCCGCCCAAGCCGCGCCCCTCGATCGTAGCCCCGCCCCTCCACATGGCCGTGGCGTCCCCGCACCCCCAGACCGGGGTCCCCCCTCGTAACCCAGCAGGAGCGCCCTGCCCTCCCCCAGCCCCAAATCACGACCGTCCAGGCCTGGAAAGAAGAGGATCCGTTTATTGGGGCGCAGGGGTTGCTCCCCAACACGGGAGGCCCTGCAGCAGCCCCCCAAGGCACTGCGGGGCGGTGGGGTGGGCGCAGCGGCACCGCCCTCACCCAGCCAAAAAATAATAATAATAAAAAATTACTCCAGTCCTGACCAAACTGGAGGGGGGCGGCTGCTCGGGCCGGGGGGGCACCCGGCCGGTCCCCCACCAGAGGCCTGGGGGGTCCGGAGGGGCTCCGGGGACCGGGCGGCCCCGGGCACGGTCGGACCGGCGGGGCCGCCTCACCGTCCGTCCTTGGGCTGGGCGAGACCACCCTGCTGACCGAGGGGGGCTCACTGAGCTCTGCCTCTCGGAGCGGAGGTCACCCGTGACATCTCGGACCCGGCGCCTTCCTGATCCAACGGGGAGGCGGCAGCGAAACATCCACTCCGCGGCCGCCCCGCGGTGCCCGCCGCCTCTGCTGCGGGAGCTGCGCGGGGTTCCTCCGTGTCCCCCCCTCCGCGCTGCCGCGGGTGCGGCGGGCCCGGCGCCCCGTGAGGAGCCCCTGGCGGTCCCGCCCCGCGCGCGCGCGGCGTCACTTCCCATTGACGGCGGCGGCGGCGGCTCCGCCAGGCTCCAGAAGGTTCCGCCGCGCTCCCGCCGCCGCGATGATGGGCCCGCGCCCCGTCCTGGTTCTCAGTAAGTCCCGCCGGCCCGGCCCGCGCCGCCCGGGGCGGAGGGTGAGGGGATGGCCCGTTGGGACCCCCCCCCGCCCTGCTTTGCCGCTCAGCGTGGCTCGCCGCCATGTTGGGTCCCCTCATGGCCGGGCGCCCTTTCGCGGCCCGGTCCCGCCGGGGATCCGCCGGGAATCGCTGCGGCCCCCGGGCAGCTCCCTGCCCACAGCGTCTGCCTGCCGCTGCGCTCAGACCTTCTCCGACAGCGTGCCGTGCTCTCGGCCGCTCTCGCGTCTTGCTCGGCGCGTTGCTTTGTCCTGCCCCGTTTGAACCCCATGGGAAGCGCGGTTCTTGGGCCTCCGGAGCTGCTGGGGCCGGTCTAGAGGAGGCCACAGAGATGATCCAGGGGCTGCAGCCTCTCTGCTCTGGAGACAGGCTGGGGGTGCTCAGCTTAGAGAAGTAAAAGCTGCAGGGGGACCTCAGAGCCCCTTGCAGGGCCTAAAGGGGCTCTGAGAGAGCCGGAAAGGGACTTTGGACAAGGGCCTGGGGTGATGGATAGGATAGGATAGGATAGGATAGGATAGGATAGGATAGGATAGGATAGGATAGGATAGGATAGGACAGGACAGGATACGTTTCCCACTGCCAGAGGGCAGGGTTAGGTGGGATGGTGGGAAGCAATTTTTCCTTGTGACAGTGGTAAGGCACACATTGCTCAGAGAAGATGTGACTTCCCCATCCCTGGAAATGTCCAAGGCCGGGTTGGACAGAGCTTGGAGCTCTACTCTAGTAGGTGTCCCTGCCCATGAAAGGGTTTTGGAATGAGACAGTCTTTAAGGTCCACTCCAACCGAAATCAATCTGTGATTCTCTCACCATCCACCAACATGAGGTATTCCCAGGGTTTTTTTTTTCCCTGTTTGGGTATCTCATTCTCTTCTCCATCCATTCTGTTCTCTGTTAACCCAATGGGCAGACTGTCATAGCCCACCACCCCTTTTCTATAAGCCTGCTTGCCTGAGTCGTTGTTTCCTTTTGTTCTGTCTTTCCCCTCCCTGTGCATGTGCATCTGCTCCTAAATAAATCTGGGCATTCTAGGGCTGAGTTTTGTTGACAGCTGCTTTCCAGCTGTGGTCGTGAGCCACTTGGTACCCCAGCTGCTGCTCACCCTCATGTTCCAAAATAGCATTGATGGGTTGAATTTGTGATCACCCAGTTCTGCTTACTGTACACGAGCCTCTAGCTTTTCCTGGCCGAGCACGAGTGCACAACAGCAGCTCCTCAGCTTTGTGAGATCTGCCAGATCCTGGGCAGTCGCTGCAGTTTGATTTTATGGGGCAGTGGGTCCTGTTGCAGGGCTGCAAAGCTTCGTCTCAGGATGCTAACAAGGAGTTCTGTTGTAATAGGGAATGTTGGTTTTCACTGACGGCTTTCCATCAACGTATTTCTCATCATGACTGCAGGGTTTGTATTGTAAACTCTGAATTTCAGTCTGGTCACATGTGGAAGGTGCGACTGACAGGTGACTGCATCCCTGATGTTTTGTACTTGATTAATTTTATTTTTTTTCTGTATCCTTTAGGTCAGAACACCAAACGTGAGTCTGGAAGAAAAGTCCAGACAGGAAACATCACTGCTGCAAAGGTACCAAATTCTCAGGCTGTGTGTGTGTATTTATATATTTCAGAGGGAAAACTGAATGTGGAACATATTTTCTCTATTTGCTGTGAATGTAGAGATGAAGAAGAAGCAACATAGAAAATAGTTTTCTTTGTTAGCAGAAGATTTTTTCTACTATTACATAAAAATTCTGTATAAAACGAAAATATCTGCATTGTTCATGTAATGGCTACCCTATAAATAACCATGGAGGGATTTAGCTAACCAAACCCCTTTTCTCTGCAAAGTCTGAAAGTGTCTCAGGTTTGACATCTGAGATAATAATTTGGTGCGGTTCCAGTGTCTTGATAATCCCCATATTCCCATTTCCATCCAATTCTTAACCGTGGCTGCATCTCGACAACTCAATCAACTCCACAGCAGAGTTGTGGGATGACAAAAATTTTGCAGGGGCTGCTGATCTCACTGTTGGGTTTTTTTTTTAAGACTTTTTGATGCCCTCCTTTATTACCTCATTTCTCTGATCCCTCCTAGACTATTGCTGACATCATCCGAACATGTTTGGGACCCAGAGCAATGATGAAGGTAAGAACTTGTGCTGCAGCTGACTAGAAGAAGTGAGACCCACGTGGGACAGAGCACTCAAGTGTTGCTTCTCTTGTGGTTGCAGATGCTTTTGGACCCCATGGGTGGGATTGTGATGACCAACGATGGCAATGCCATTCTTAGAGAAGTAAGTTTCTCCTAAAGGATTTTCTTGCTTAACATGAAGTCAGTCTGTGCCTGAATCTTGGGTGACAGTGGAGCTGTGTGATTCCCCACCTGTCCTGAGAGCCAGCAGGTGCTAACCAGCTGCTCCAAGAAAGGTTCTCACTGGGGGAGAAATGAAACATATCCAGCAGGTATTCCTGCTCTACAGAAATGTGGGTTTGATCCTAGAGTGGGAAGTTTTCATGGAGTGTTCACAAGACTGGTGCAAATTCTTTATTATTTGGAGCTATTATCATCTGCATTGAGGCCTTTGGAGCAGATGGTGGTGTTCACAATGCCACGTGACAAGAACTAGGAATCATTATTGTCTGTCTGGTGCGAGAGCTGTTAAAAGAGCATCCTAAAAACTGAAATGCCTGAAAAACAGTGAAGAGACACAATCCTGTCAAATGCAAGGGCTTGGTTTTGGTCTCAAAAAGGAAGAAAAAGCCCTGCTGTTGTTGGACAGAATGCCTTTGATTGTGTTAAAGGTGTGGTATTTGTTCCATTGAGTGATGTGAGACATTCCTGCTTTAATATTCTGGGACAAATCCGTGCCCCTTGCTCCTACACAGATTCAAGTCCAGCATCCAGCTGCAAAATCCATGATCGAGATCAGCCGCACTCAGGATGAAGAAGTTGGGGACGGGACCACATCTGTCATTATTCTTGGTAAGGAGACAGACCCAAACACTTTGCATAAAGCCTAAAGCTCACCCTTTTTTGTAAGCAGAGCACGTGATGAGACACATCCTAGTTTTTTTTACTAATCTTGAAATGGAGAGGGGTTTTTTTACTGTGCAAGAGCATGCTAGGTTGATGACACCCTAACGTGATCAGCTCCACACTTTGGAAAGTTGTTCTTTTCCCATGATAACCACAGTTCAGAGTAAAGAAAGGTACAGGTGATGTTAGAGCTCTCTGCATGGATAGAAGATATATTTTTTTCTGGTATGTGCTCTCCTTTCTTGGCTGTTGATTATCCTACTTGCTTGGGGAATTTTGATTTATTTTTAATTTTTTTTTTTTTTTTTAGCTGGAGAGATGCTCTCTGTTGCTGAACACTTTCTTGAGCAGCAGATGCACCCAACTGTGATCATCTGGGCTTACCGTAAGGCTCTTGATGACATGATCAGTATTCTGAAGAAAATTGGGTAAGTATGGGCTGGTGGAATTTAGAGAGGAGAGATGTGAACTTCCTGCTTGGAGCTGCTCCTTCAGGCAGTTGTGTCAGCCAAACACAACTTAGCAAAACTGGAGAGGGAGTCAAAAGGGTTAGATTGTTTCTTGGAATTAACACTCAGTTTGCTCTTTGGTTTTTCCTTTATCTCAGCACTCCGGTGGACGTGAACAATAAAGAAATGATGCTTAAAATAATTAAGAGTGCCATAAACACCAAGGCAATAAACCGCTGGTCTGACTTGGCCTGCAGCATTGCTCTTGAGGCTGTTAAAACTGTGGAGTTCGAAGAAAATGGCAGAAAAGAAATTGATATTAAAAAATACGCAAAAGTAGAAAAGGTGAGTTTGTCCTGAACTGTTTCTTACCCTCACGCTCCTTGTTCTGAACTAGCTTATTGTAGGGTGTGTTGGGAAGAATTTTGTGTTACTTCTCTGCAGTCCACAGACATAATCCTTGAAGATATTTCAGTCAGGGTTGTCAGCCATGCTCATTTACAATGCTAACACGGGCTGCTATTTCAACTCTTTTAGAGAACCTGTCAAAAATATGATTTTGGTTGGATTTGGAAGACTGCAAATGAAACGTGTTGTCAGAGAATAGAATGTTAAAAGCTTCTTAAGTTCTTTTATGGCTTATTAAACTTGCACGGTGATCTGGATGCACCGTGGTTGCTCGGGAGATGTTTTCCCTTTTCTAGATGTGGGACAGCTTCAGGAGATATTTTCAGATTCACAAGTTTTTGTAGACTAAACCTCCTCAACTGATCTTTTGCCTCGTGTCTGTCAGATTCCAGGTGGTTTCAGTGAAGACTCGTGCGTTTTGCGTGGAATTATGGTGAACAAAGACGTGACCCATCCCAGGATGCGTCGCCTCATTAAGAATCCACGCATCGTCCTTCTGGATTGCTCACTGGAGTACAAGAAAGGGGAGAGCCAGGTAAAGTGGAGACATCTGCAGGGTAAAATGAACAAATGCAGATGGCTTGTTAAAACTGCAGGTGACAAAAGGCTTTCTGTGTTCTACCTTTCTGAGGCCTGTTGGATGTGGGGGCTGATTCTTTTGTGGGCTCCAGAAAAAACAGGAGTGAGGCTACAGCATTTTGACTCATTGAAGCAGTGATTTGTGTATCTAAGTGCTGGTCAAGAGCAAAAGAAATATTTCTGAGCTTGGAACTAAAGTTAATGCTCAGCTGGCACCGTGTCGCAGTTTATTTGATCAGTGGTTTTCATCCCTGACTCTTTCCCTGGTTATACTGGAGGAGTTGAGCTGCTTGAAGCCAGGGAAGTCTAATACTGTGAAAGTTGGAATGAGCACCCAAACTGTTTTACACCTCTTTTGTACAGACTGACATCGAAATTACTCGGGAGGAAGACTTTGCCCGAATCCTGCAGATGGAGGAAGAGTACATTCAGCAGATGTGTGAGGATCTGATAAGAGTCAAGCCAGATCTGGTCATCACGGAAAAAGGAGTTTCTGGTAATGGCACATGTGATCCTTTGTGTTGAAATCATCTCATTCATGGTGTTAAATGCACTGCTCAGAACTTAGAAAAAACCCAACCAAAACTAAAAAGAACCACAACAACAAACTGATACAGCTCCCAAAGCTGGTGTACGCTGCAGGCATTGACGTTCATCCTTGATGTTGCTTTGTGAGAGTAGACTCCTACAATAATATTTTACTTTTCCAGCATTTGGGAAAGATACCAAAATACAAATGAAGCTGAGTTTTCACCCCTGCAGAGCTGTGCTGCCGTTTTGCCTTGCAGCCTGGTTTAAAAAGCCACATTTAGGTGCTTTTCTCCTGTAACCCCTTTTGCTTTAAAGACTGGAATTAAAATGGCTGGATTGATAACTGATAAACAGGTGAAATTTGAGGTGATACTGCTGATGCATTACTGAAATTACACAAACCTGGTTGCAGACCTGGCCCAGCACTACCTGATGAGAGCCAACATCACCGCCATCCGCCGGGTGCGGAAGACTGACAACAACCGGATTGCCAGGTAGGTGCTGGCTCCTGTCTGGAGCCCATTCCCGCTGTGCCTGACACGGAATTGTTCTGATCTCACTCTCTCAGTTCAGGTTTGTGAGTGTCTGATGCCGTGCTTTGCTGCTCTAGGGCCTGTGGAGCTCGCATCGTCAGTCGCACCGATGAGCTCCGGGAGGAGGATGTGGGAACCGGTGCCAGGCTCTTCGAAGTGAAAAAAATAGGAGATGAGTATTTTGCTTTCATCACTGATTGCAAAGATCCTAAGGCTTGCACCATCATCCTGAGGGGAGCCAGCAAGGAAATCCTGGCGGTGAGTGAGTGCATGGGCTGCTTCACCTCCTGGGGGCTGGGCTTTCAGCTGGTGTGGTGCTCCAGTTAATAATGAGAAGAGCAGTGGTGCTGAGGAAGGCTCTGGAGCACAAGGAGGAGCTGGGGGGACTCAGCAAGGACCTGATAGAAGGGTCTAGCCCACTGGGGGTCAGGCTCTTCACCCTAGAAACAAATTACAGGGCAAGTGGAAGTGGCCTCAAGTTGCACCAGGGGAGGTTTAGATTGGATGTTAGGGGAAATTTCTTCATGGAAGGTGTGGTCAGGCACTGGCACAGGGTACCCAGGGCAGTAGTGGAGTCACCATCCCTGGATGGATTTAGCAAATGTATGGGATGTGGCACCTTGGGACTTGGGTTAGCGGCGGCCTTGGCGGTGCTGGGGAAATATTTGGACTTGATTATGTTCGAGAGCTTTCCAGCCTTAACAGTTTTGGGTTTCTGTCCCTGCTGCAGGAGGTGGAGCGCAACCTGCAGGACGCCATGCAGGTGTGCCGCAATGTCCTCATGGACCCGCAGCTGGTGCCCGGCGGGGGAGCCACCGAAATGGCCGTTTCCCATGCGCTGACAGAGAGGTCCAAGGGCATGACAGGCGTGGAGCAGTGGCCCTACCGTGCAGTGGCCCAGGCTCTGGAAGTCATTCCCCGGACGCTGATCCAGAACTGTGGCGCCAGCACAATCCGTGTTCTGACTTCACTCAGGGTAAGGCGTGTGGCAGGGGCACCAGGAGAGAGTCAGCCCTCTCCTGCTTCACGGCTCTCCTGGGATCAGGCACCGTTCAGAACAGTGCCCTTGTTGTGCTGTCAGTCACATGTTCTTGTATAAACTCCAAAACCAAGAATATTCTAATGACCTGTTAGAGTTTCCTCAGCCCGTGGTCAGTTTGAGACTCCAGAGGGGAAATTGCCATCTCACCCACCCTGTCTTTCTGCTTCCAGGCCAAGCACACTCAGGAGGGCAGCCAGACATGGGGGGTGAATGGGGAGACTGGAGCCCTGGTTGACATGAAGGAGCTGGGCATCTGGGAGCCTTTGGCTGTCAAACTTCAGACCTACAAAACAGCCGTGGAGGTAAGGAGAGGTGGAAACTTCAGAGCCTCTGTGGGTATCATCTGGGAGAGGAGGACATCCTTCCCTGTATGCTGGGGGTGTTTGGGTGGGCATCACACCCAGTGCAGGGCATGCTGCTGTCTGAGCTCGCCGTTGCTGGAGGTAGGTAGCCAGACTCAGGCTTTCCCAGGGCTTTTGATCCTGCAGCTGGATTTCATCATATTTCATCCCACCTTTTCCTGCACACGGTGCAGAGTGCTCTCACTGCTTCCAGTGCCAGACAGAGCTCTGTGCCTGAGCAAGGCCATGCCAGCAACATGCTGCAATCATCAGTGGTCGTGGGAGCTTTATTCCTTTGCCTGGCTGGGGCTGCCACGTCTCAGCTGCCCTTCTCATGACAGATCCTGCCATTACCTTGCTGGTGTTGGATCAAAGGCTGTTCCTCGAAGGGATGCTGTGTCCCTTCTATATCAGTCAACAAGAAAAAAATGGGTGTCCTTGTTTGCACTGGGTGGGAAAGCAGCCCCTTGCTGCTCCCACAAGCCTGTGAGACACCGTTCCCCTTCCCTGTGCTGAAAGAACCATTTCAGCCCAGGCCGATGGCTGTGTGGTGTGCAAGCTGGGCAGGTTGGGTTTTGTCTTTTGTCATGAGCTCCAGATGAGCCCTGGGTTTGGGGTTTCTCTGCAGACTGCAGTCCTCCTCCTCCGCATTGACGACATCGTTTCGGGGCACAAAAAGAAGGGTGACAACCAAAGCAAGCAGTCTGCAGCACCAGAGGCAGCCCAGGAGTGAGAGGTTGAGTCTTCACACGGGAGAACCAACTGCCTTGACCTCGACACGGGGAGGAGCTCAAGGAAGTGGCCTGGTCTCAAGGCTGAGCCTGGACAAGTTTGTTTAAAAGTCTCAGAGGGATGGAAAATACCCTGGGCATGGGGAAAAGGCAGTGGCTGTTGGTAACACTGCTCTGCTTCTGGGGTGAGGGTTACTGACTGAAAATGCTCTTCACCTCAAAATAAATACGTTGTTTCAGGCTGTTTCTGTGTTTAATCCCTGCGGGGCAGGTGCTGCACCTGCACTGGGGCAACCCAAAACACAAACACAGGCTGGGGGAGAACGGATGGAGAGCAGCCCTGGGAAGGATTTGGAGGCGTGGGTTGACAAGAAGCTCAGCATGCTGGGAGCCCAGAAAGCCAACACGGTCCTGGGCTCATCCCCAGCAGCGTGGGCAGCGTGTGAGGGGGGATTCTGCCCCTCTGCTCTCTTCTGGAGACACCCCCTTGTCAGAGCTGCCTCCAGCCCCGGGGTAGGGCCAGAGAATGAGATACTGGGAAAGAATTCCTCCCTGTGGAGATGGTGAGGCACTGGCACAGGTGGCCCAGGGGAGCTGCCCCATTCCTGGCAGTGTTCAAGGCCTGCCTGGGAGAAGACTTAGAGCAACCTGGTCTAGTGGAAGGGGGTCGGACCTCGATAGTCTTGAAGGTCCCTTCCAAACAGAAGCAGGCTGTTACTCCGTTATTCCGTTATCACTTTGATTCTACAAGAGCCCGTGGAAGCAGGAATCTCCTGTTGGGAGCCTGGCTGAAGAGATTTACAGCTCACTGCACGCCGCAGGCACCCTGGCTTTGAGTGGTACAAGCAATGTGTCATGGCGTGATTTTATGATGATGCTTTATTCCCTTATCTCGGCTTCATGCCCAGAAAACGAATGCTCTGGCTTTAAGGTGGAGCTAGAGGGTGGGGTGGGGAGCCTTGAGCTCCTGGGGGGCTCTGTTCGAGCTCCTCTCTGGGTGCTCCAGGAGGACCGGGGCTTTGTTCTTTTATTGGATTGGTTTGGGTTTTTTTTTGCTGCTACAGTGAAGCAAAAGGGTTTTTCCCTTCCCCTAGCCTGGAGGCTGTACCGGGAATCCTCTGGGCGGTTTGTTTCATTTTTTTTGAACTGTTCCGGTTTGCTTTCTCTCTTTCTGTTTCTTGTCTTTCTTTTTCGGCCGCTCGGAGGAGCTGAACCGACACGAGCAAGGAAATTAAAACCCACCAACTTCAGCTGCTGCAAGAAGACCCACGCCAGAAACCCCACAGGTTCCAGCTTCTATGAAGACTTTTCTGCTCCGTCCTCATAGACAAAGAAGGGCAGCCACGACCTCTGCCCCTCAGCCACATGGTGAGGTGGGGTGTAAGTTTCAACACTTTTTTTCCTTTTTTTTTGTGGTTTCTGGGGTTTTTTTTCTGTTAACAATGAGGGGTTTTTTCCACTTTCATCCCCTGGTATCCACTTCTCTCACTGGCAGAAGAAAGAGGACTTCTTGAAGCCCTCTCTCTTTGGACAAAAACAATCATTTTAGAGCATATTTCTCTAAAGAGGAGCCAAAACCACAGCCAAGAAACACGCATGCTCTAAAAAGGCAGACCCAGAGGGGCCATGTGAAGTAGTTCCTGGAATATGCAAATTAGTTTATGGATATGCATAAGGGTCTGTGAATATGCAACAGGCTGATGTAAGGGAAAATGTATTTTAGGGGTACCCCAGAAGGTGACAGTGCGCTCTTGGTATCAACCTTTGCTACACGGTCCTTATTTCCTATTGTCATTTATTAAACATTTTACATTTTCACAGGAGATTGAACGTGTTTTTCACAACACCCTGCAGAAAACTGCAGCAGGCAGGTGGGAGCTGGAGGCAGCACAGGGGGCAGAGCCCCTCTGGGCACTAACACCCTGCGCTGCTCAGATTGCTGCAGCCGCAGAGGAGAGAGGGGTTCTGCCTCCAAAGGGGCTGGACAAGGCAGTTTGGGACTTGTGGTTGTTCTTTTTTCTGTTTGCTTGTTTCTCCATTAGAACACAGAGGACACCTCACAGCTGCTGCTGCTGCAGCCACTGGATCCTTGGCCCAGAGGGCTGAAGCACAGCGCAGGCAGCACCTCGCAGGGGACAGTGCCATCCCGACCCAGCCACTGTTCTTGGGGGTTTGGGGGTGTCCTTTCCCGAGCTCTGGGCTGCTTGTGGCATTGGACTCTGCTCAGTTCTTTTTGCTCTTGGGTGTGTCATACTTCCTCTTGCTCGAGTACCAGAGCAGCAGGGGGATCCCGATGGAGGGCAGGGTCATCACGCCAAACGCCGCCCAGTCCAGCTAGAGGGAGAAATTAAGAGAAAAGTCAAAACAATCCAGGCCAGGGGAGTCTTAAAGCAATGAGGTCAGAGGAGGAGAGGGAGGGGAGACCTCACATTGTCTACAGCTTCCTCACATGGGGAAGCAGAGGGGCAGGTGCTGACCTCTGCCCTCAGTGACCACGACAGGACCCGAGGGAGCATCTGCAGCTGTGTCAGGACAGCCAACATTAAGGGTGGATATTAAGAAAAGGCTTTTTCTCCCAGAGGATGGTCTCCCAGGCACTGCAAGAGGCTCCCCAGGAAAGCGATCACAGCACCGAGCTTGACAAGAGCTCAAGGAGTTTGGATAGGGCTGAAGGTGCATGGTTGGGATTCCTGGGTTGTCCTCTGCAGGGCCAGGAGTTGGACTCCACAATCTTTTGGGTCCCTTCCAGCCCAGGAGGTTCTAAGATTCTACTCTCAGCTTGTCTGCCTCAAATGCCACAGTGCAGCTTCTTCACAGAGGGAGCTGGGATGGAAACTCAGCTGCTCCTGCGCTAGTCCTCTTGGAGAACTGACAGGAACTAACTCCAGCTCCCTCTGGAGCACTCCAGGTGACTGCAGGGCAAGCCACACACACCACGTGCAAGCAGGAAGCCACCACACTGGGCTGCAGCTGCCGTGGTGCACTTTTCCACTGTCAGTTGAAAGGTACTCACAAAGTGAGGGGAGAACCTCCTGTCGAAGTCACGCTGAGCCAGGATTCCTCCCTGCCCAGGAGCACTGGTGAAGCCAACCTGGAAAAGGCAGGGAAAAGACAGGCTTTGCCACCTTTCCTCCTCACTCCAGAACTGGGCAGGGTGAGAACAACACGGACATGCATCACCTCAACCATGCAGCTCTGGGAGCACTGCAGGGATCCCATAAATCAGGCACTTACCACCACCTGGGCACCCTCCTGTGCCAGGTACGTGATGGTGGCAGAGGTGAAGTTGAAGTACCCAGCCTTGAGAGGCCGTAGAACCACGGTGTGGGACACGTTGCTGGCTCTGGGGGGCTGGATGTCAAGGAACACTGCTGTATTTCATCCCAGGAAGAAAAAGTGAGGAGAGGGGAAAGAGCAACCAGGAGCCAGGTGCAGGAGTCAGTGCTGCTGACAGATGTGAGTGCTCGTGGTCACAGACAGCCAGGCCCACCCAAGGCTGACCCAGCTGTTCCTCCACAGGCAGAGGAGCTACCCCGGGACCTGGTCCTGTCTGCAAGGAACTTTGTTTTCACACTGCACCATCCAGAAGAGCAGGGGGTTGCATTTGGCACCCTGTCCGGGCTCTGGAAGGAATTTCAGGGACAGGAAATGAAGATAGGATGAAGATGCTCAGGGCCAAGAGAGTTGGGAGACATTTCAAAACATGAAAAGATACGGAGCAATCCTGTCCCACTTGACGTTGAGCATGCCGGAGACGATGCCAAAATCTTCCGGGGGGAAAGAATCATCCGACAGCTCCACATCTAGGGCAGCACTGAACACAACAAAGAGGGATGAGACAGGAATCTTAAGCTTTGCCATCTGCTCACAGGCTCTGCAGCAAAGTGCACTGACAGTTCCATCCTGACCAAATGGAAGAACTGATTTTTCAGAGGTGAAAGCAGCAGAAGATGGGGAGGAGAGCTGAGGTACCTTACAGGGAGACTGCAGAGGGAGGAAGGCAAAGCTGACAGAAACAGCCACAAGGACAGGAAAACCACCTTTTTTTCCACAACACGATTTGGCAGTTTGCTGAACTTCAGATACCATCCCATGGATACGCATTGGCCTAAATAATTACCATATATATAAATATAAATATATATAAATAATATAAATATATATATAAATAATCCCATATATAAAATTACAGGATCTCATTAATGTTTTATCAATTCAACATTACAGCACCGTATATTCTTCTGTTAGCAGTACTGCACTCAGTATGCATTGTTCTACCTTAAAAAAAATCTAAAAAACCAAAATCTCAAAGCCCTTCAGTAGTGTCCTGCATTTTGTTCAATCAGCTTTTCATTCTGTAAATGAAGCTTTTTACCAGCCTGGTGGAAGTTCTGTTTTATCTTTGACAGGTCCTTAGTTAAGTCCTGACAGCAAAAAAGCAATTTTCATTGAAAAGAATAAACGTGAAAAAGAGCTCACAAAGCCAAGAAAGGGAGCTGCATGCGTGGGGGACAGAGTGTCACAGGACACCACAGGGACTATGCCACGCTGGCCTGACAGCTTGAGCAGGGACAATGGAAGAGGAAGGAATAGGCAAATTTCAGGGTCAATCCTTCAGGCATTTTGCTGGAAAGCTCAGAGTTAGAGCCAGCAAAAGCAACAGCACATCCCAGAGCTCGGAAATTGCCTGTACCCTGTACAATTGCCTGTGGAGAGAACATTTGCCCGTGGTCAGTACTGAAGCCTGGGCAGTGTGGCATTTCCAGGGTCCCCTGGACAGAGGAGGGATTGAGAATCTGACTCCGTGTTCTTAGAAGGCTAATTTATTATTTTATGATCTGTTCTTATATAAAAGAAAGCCATACTAAACTATAGGAAAGAATAGAGAAAGGACACAGGCAGAAGGGTAAAAGATAATAATGAAAACTCGTGGCTCCTTCCAGAGTCCTGACACAGCCTGTGATTGGTCTTTAAGTCAAAACAATTCACATGAAACAATCATTGGATAAACAATCTCCAAACACATTCCAAAGCAGCAAACCACAGGAGAAGCAGATGAGATAAGAGTGTTTTCATTTTTCTCTGAGGCTTCTCAGCTTCCCAGGAGAAGAAATCCTGGGCGAGGGGATTTTTCCAGAAAATGTGACGGTGACAGGGCTTACCTGGAGCCGACATTGTAGATGTTGTACTGCAAGGTCAGGTCCTTGCCCTCCACTGCATATCTGTTTAACAGGGATTTGGAGGCCAGGAGCCTGGCACCATCCTCGCAGCGAGCCACAGACACCAGGGCAAACACGGCAAGAAGGGGGAGCTTCATCTGGAAACACGAATGGAATGTCACTGATCATTTGAAATCTCTGAACACTTCCCTGTGAGGATGTAAGAGCTGGCACAGCAGCGTCCCAGATCTGCAGCCATGGAAGGAAAGTTCTTCTCCCCTTTCAAAGCCCTGGCCAGTGTCACTCCTTTTTACAGAATCATGGAACGTCCTGAGATATAAGTGACCCAAAAGGATCATCTAGTCCAAGCCCTGGCCCCGTACATCTCAATGATGGGCAAAGCTTTCAGATCACTCTTCTAGGAGCTTCCAGAGCAAAAGCTTTGGTAATTAACAATTTCATCAGTTTTAGCAACTGATGGTTGATTGCCCTTGCAAAGCCTGACAGCTTTCCAGCGCTGTCTCACACAGCAGAATTAGCTCTTCTCAGCAAGCAGAGCTCCTCATTTCCAACATTACTCTTCCCTATTTCCAGCCACTGAGGAACCACCAACTCCCTCCAGTGGCTTTTGTGATCCCCTGCACAAGTCCCTGCTTCAGGCCACGTGGTCTGACTCACCCAAACACGGTGCCTCTGCAGCCACCCTGCTGAGAGGACAAGGAGACAACAGGAGCACTACAGATGTGACCAGTGGGGACACGTGATGGGGCTTTTACATGCAAAAACCCCTTCAATATCAGGGCCTCTGCCCTTCACAGCCACAGGGCAGTTTGGGTTGGACAGGACTGTAAAGATCATGCAATTGCACCCCCCTGCCATGGGCAGGGACACTTTCCACTGGACCAGGTTGCTCCAAGCCCCATCCAACCTGGTCTTCGACACTTCCAGGGATGGGGCAGCCACAGCTTCTTTGGACAACCTGTGCCAGCAACTCACCTCCCTCACAGGGACCAATTTCTTCCCAATATCCCATCTAACTCTGCCCTCGGGCAATGGGAAGCCTTGTTTTGTCACTCCAGGCCCTTGTCCAAAGTCCCTCTCCAACTCTCTTGGAACCTCTGTAGGCCCTGCAAGGGGCTCCCTGGAATCCTCTCCAGATTCAACACCCCCAGCTGTCCCAGCTGTCTCCAGAGCAGGGGGGCTGCAGCCCCTGGAGCATCTCTGTGGCCTCCCCTGGACTCACCCCAGCAGCTCCTTGTCCTCCCTGTGCTGGGGAGCCCGGAGCTGGAGGCAGCTCTGCAGGGGAGGGTCTCAGCAGAGCAGAGGGGCAGCATCCCCCCTCACACGCTGCCCACGCTGCTGGGGATGAGCCCAGGACAGTGTTGGCTTTCTGGGCTCCCAGTGCACGTCGCCACAGCATGCTGAGCTTCTTGTCAACCCACGCCCCCAAATCCTTCCCAGGGCTGCTCTCCATCCGTTCTCCCCCAGCCTGTGTTTGTGTTTCGGGTTGCCCCGGTGCAGGTGCAGCACCTGCCCTTGGCCTCGCTGAACCTCCAGGGCCTGGCACGGACCCGCCTGCCCAGCCCGCCCCAGGGGCCCAGAGGGGCTCAAGGACCCCTCTCAACCGGGAACCGCCCGGTTTCACCCACGCAGCGCCAGGAACCGGCCGGTCCCTCCTGGCCCCTCAGAGCCCACGAGCGATCCTCTCTTACAGACCCTTCTCAGCGCCCCCCGCTCCGCCCCGAGGCCGCGGCCTCCGGCTGCCCCGGGCCTGCCGCCCCTCACCGTCTCTCCCGCCGCCACCGCCGCAAAGACGCGTCAGCGCCACCGCGGCGGAAGTGACGCACACGATCCGCGCCTCCGGTGGGCCCTGTGCCCCCTGGGAAATGGAGTCTAAGCCCCGGCGCACGCAGGGATCCGCGCCTGTGCAGGCCGCACTTCCTGTGCAGGCCGCGCTTCCTGCGCTGCCCCATTGCCCAGTGGTGGCGGGGGGTGCGCTGGGCCTGGCTGGGCCTGGCTTGGCCTGGCTGGTTTGGGCCGTGCTGGGCCGGGCTCTGGAAAGGAAGGCTCTGCAGAAGAGCAGCTGCTGGTCGTGCCGGACACAGCAGCTGTGTCTCGGCACAACCAGCAGCTCCGGCCCCGCGAGCAGCCTGCCCAAGCCCGTGGGGGATGTGTAAAGCAGCGAGGAAGGAGTGCAGGAGAAGGAGCAGGGCTGAATCCCTCACGAATCAGGTGCACAGAAGGCCAGGGTGTCCTTCCTGCGCTCAGGACTCGCTGCTTGGCTCACTCCCCGGAGACGGCGTGGAAAATGCGTATTTTAGGGTTGGCTTTTCACAAATATTAGAATGAATGTTACATGTGTTATGTTAGAAAGTTATGCTGTATTAATTTTCTCAAATATGGTTTTAGGTTATAATATAATGTTAAAACAGAAACTATGTAGGTGGGATATTTATTTAAAGAAAGGAATGAGCTACTCGTGCCAGACAGCCTGAGGACCCCCTCCCCTGAAAATTCCCCATTCCTCTCTGACAGCCCCGTTTTCCGCAGGGCTGTATTGCAGTGAGTGCTACAGAACTATGAACAACACCTGCTCCCTCTGCACGGCCCCCCTGAGCTACCCGGACTCTGGGGACGAGGAGCTGTGAGCAGAGGGGTGCTGGGAGCCCGCCCGAGCCTGGGGGGCTGCAGCGGGTGTGGGGAGGGGGCTGCAGCTCAGCCCTGCCCTCTGTGCCCCCGCAGGGACTCCAGTGACGAGGAGACAGCGGCGCTGCAGGGCCAGGAGCGAGGGCGGCGGCTGCTGCAGCGCATCAAGGACATGATCAAGGGCCCTCCAGAACGGCTGCCCAGCTGTGAGCCCAGCTGGAGGAGGAGGAAAAGAGTGAGGAGAGGGATGGGGGCAGCAGTGGGGTCAACAGGAGCAGACTGCCCTGCAGGTGAGGGCTGGCTGGGGGGGTGGCAATGCCCCCTGTCCTCCCCAGCACTGGGGATGCTGGATGCCAACACTGTGCTTCAATCTCCCAAGTCTTGCTCTGAAGCAAGACTTCAGCTACCAGCAGCAGGCCAAGAGCAGTGAAAGTGAGGGCAAGGGCTCAGTGAGAGCAGGACAGTGCCATGGAGCAGCAAAACCACAGGTCCAGCTGCTGGGATGTGCCTGGAGCCCCACCAGAAACTGAGAGCCACTGGGTGGGGAAGGGCTGGTGAACAAATCACCTGGTCCTCAAGGCACCTGAGTCCTGGTGCTCTGAATTGGCATCCACCATCCCATGATGGTCCTGACCTTGTGATACCCCAGCTCCTGGCTGCCCCTGGCTCCATCCCTGCTGTGACCCCAGCCTCTCAATGCCCCCAGCCCCATCTCCAGCACCTTGGTGCCACCATCTCCATGCCCACTGTGCCTCCAGCCCCTACACATCCCTGTCCCCAGCCTTTATGGTGTCCCCATTCCCATCCCTGTGGTGCCCCCAGCCCCCATGCTGACCCCCACCCCCTCGGTGTCCCTCTCCCCACAGTGCCCCAGACTCTCCATGTCCCTGTCCCCAGCCCCACAGTGCTCCAGAGCTGCTCCAGGGCGGGGATGCAGAATGGACAGACAGCTGGACGCGGGGGAAGTCCCTGCTTCTCCGTTTATTACCAAGCAGCCTTCGTTTAAAAAAAAAAACAAAACAAAAAAAAAACAAAAAAACAAAAACAAACACAGACATACAGACAGGCAGAGGCGGCCCGGCGGGGCGGGGACCGCCCGCCCATGGTTTGTTTGGTTCCTGACACCAGAGAGGTTCAAGTAGCCGAAAAGGTTCAAGTTCACCATAAGGCACTTTAAAGCCATGACGGGAGCAGAGCCCCCCCGGCCCCATCACCCCTGCCGGCACCCCCTGGCAGACGAGGAGGCCGGGCAGCGCTGGTGGTTGGCAGCGGAGGGGCTGTGGGGGGGAATATATTACATCATCTTTTTAAATATAGATAAAACTCTTTTTTTTTTTGTAGACAAATAGTGCCGGTCCCCTCCACCCCCGGGGAGGCTGCGCCCTGCGGGGGGCATGTGCAAAGGACAGAGGGGTGACCGTGGGGGCCCGGCCACCCCAGGGAAGGGGGGGGGGTCCCACAGGGCCGGGGGATTTCGGAAGGGGAAAGGGTCCGGGGGGGGCCGGGGCTGCCCCGCACCCGGGTGGGCTCACCCGAATAGTGCAACCAAGAGAAAGCAGCCAGGAGTGCAGGGGCGAGGGGGGCTCGCCGGGGGGGCTGCTTGGAGTGGGGAGGTGGGGACAAGCTATGCACAGCGTAGGGCAGTGCCCCCCCCCCACTGGAGAGGATTGGGGGGGCTCTCCCCACCTGGGGGGGGGGGCCTTGGTCCATGGGTGCCCTGCCCAGTCCTGGCATCCACGAGGGGTTTGGTGGGGGGACATTCAAGTCCCGATCCCCCCATCACCCGCCTGGGCATGACCAGGTGGGCCCGGGCACGGTGGGGGGTGGTAGGGGCCCCCCACCCCCTTGTGCAAATCGGCCGAGGGGAGTTTCCCCCTTTGCATAACCAGGAATGAACCGTGACGGGAAAAACAGGAACAGAAACCCCAGTGGGCACGGCACAGCTCGGCACGGAACGGCACGGCACGGCACCTGCCGTCGCATCGGCCCTATGCCGTCTCCACCGGCACGGTGCCATCTGGCTGCGGCCCTTCCTCGCCCTCCGGCTCCTCTTCCTCCTCCTCGGGCTGCCCTGGAGCCCAGTAGCGGGCAATGGAGAGGCGCAGCCCCTCCAGCCGCCCGTTGGAGAGGTCGAGGCCCGGGGGCCCCGCGGGCGGCGGCGGCGGCTCGTCGCGGCGGCGGCGGCGGGTCCGCACCTCCAGGCAGTTCTGGCCCTTCAGGTGCCGCTGGAGGTGGTCGTCCTTGGCGAAGGCCTTGTGGCAGAGGTAGCACTCGTAGGGCCGGGCGCCTGTGTGCAGGTGCATGTGGTTCTTCAGGTCGTAGCTGTGCAGGAAGCGGGCGCTGCAGTGCTGGCAGGAGTAGGGCCGCTCACCTGTGTGCTTCCGCATGTGGATCTTCAGTTTGTCGTTCCTGGAGGTGGGACACACACGGGGAGATATTGGCATTGAGTAGCCAACGTGCCATCCGGCCAGCTGGGGGGAGGGCAATGGTGCTGGAAGCCCGAGAACGGGGACGCTCTGCGGGGCACAGGGCTCCGGGTGCTCGGCGGGGCACGGGGCCATTGTACGGCTGCATGGCAGAGATGCAGCTGGCTGCTGGCAGGGGGGATGCTGCTGGCTACCCCCGGGCTGCTCTGGCAGTGCTTAAATAGTGTGGAAGACCCCCCTGGACTGCGCCACAACTGTGACAGATGAGGCGTTATGGGCGCCATCAGGCCTGGGGTGATCTGGCAGCACTCACAGAGCGCAGAACACCCCAGTGACCTGACTTCACCAGCAGCTATGGCAGAGGGACACCACCAGGGATGCTGCTGGGCACCTTAGGTCAGTCCAGCAGCACTCATGAGGCGCAGAAGGCCCCATAAACCCACTGCACCACAACAGAACTTGCAGGGGGTGCCATGGAGGATGCCATCGGGTACCCTGTGTTCGTCCAGAGCACTCACGGGGTGCAGAAGACCCTCTGAATGTGCACCGCGCTGACTGGCAGAGGGGTGCTGTGCAGTGTGCCATCAGTTTGGTCCGGCAGCACCCAGGGGATGCAGAAAACCCCACGAACCATGCCAGGCCCGCGGCCAGGCCCCGCCAGGACTGGCACGGGGCGGGTGCCATAGGGGATGGATGTCATTTGGTACACATCAGGCGGGGAGGGCCCGTCCAGCAGCACTCACCGTGTGAATCGGACGCCGCAGACCTGGCAGGCAAAGGGCTTCTCGCCCGTGTGCGTGCGCATGTGGCGAGGCAGCTTGCCGGCGCCGTGGATGACCTTGTGGCAGACGGGGCACTCCTGGGGCATCTGCGAGCGGCGCTTGCGCACCAGCTTGTCGGGGCTATCCAGCCCAGGCGCCAGTGACTCGTGGTGCAGCGAGCTCAGGTACGCCATCAAGTCGGGGTCGATGGCCTCATCGTCAGAAGCTGCCTCCTCGGGGGACAAGGGGGGCTGGTAGGGGAAGGGGAAGGGGTGTGGGGGCAGCTCCTCCTCCTCAGGCAGCTCAAAGCTGTCGTAGGGCAGGGGCAGCCCCTCAGGCAGAGGGGGCGAGGGCAGCTGGGAGGGCGGCGGGGGGCTGCCGGAGCCCTCGGCCTCGGCGGGCGGCTCCTCGGCGTGGTTGTTGAGCTGGGCACCGCGGGCTTGCAGGAACTTGCGGGTCTTCTTGCTGCGGCGGGGCGTGGGGCGGGGGGGTGGCGGGGCAGGCACCTCGCCCTCGGGGAGGCTGGAGAAGGCCTCCAGGTAGCGGCGGGCGCGTTCGCAGTCGCCGTCATCGGGGCCGGGCGCCTCCAGCCCGCTGCCCTGCAGGATCTCCACGCAGGCAGCGATGACACAGGGGATCTCCAGCAGCCGGGCAGCACGCAGCACCTCGCCCATGTTGGCGCTGCTGATGGTCAGCGTGGCTGTGTAAGCGAACTCCAGCAGCGCGCCCAGTGCCTCCGGCCCCACAAAGTCCAGCTCACAGACCTCCTGCCCCGGCCCCGGCCCTGCGAAGAGCTTCTTGAAATAGCGGCTGGAGGCGGCCAGGACGGCACGGTGGGTGCGGTACTCCAGCCCCTGCGTCTTGATGGTGACGTCGCAGAGCAGCCCCAGCTGCCGCTGCTCGTTCAGGCAGCTCAGCAGCTCGCTGCTGTGCTCAGGGAAGGGGATGCCGATGAGGTCGTCCTCTGGGCTGGCCATGGTCCTCACCTGCAGGAAGAATAGGATGCTGCTTGAATGACAGAGGAACAAGCCGGGAGAGAGCGCTTGGAAGAGACGCTGCGGCCGGAGCATCGCTGTCGTGAAGCCGGGGCGCAAGGAACGCTCCCCGCACACGCTGGGTGGCACTGGGGTTTCAGTGGGACACTGAAGTGGGGCAGGCTCGGGGCCCACGGTCTGCGCTCAGCTCCCTCCATGCCATGTAAGGGTTGGCGGGCGCAGGCCCCCCACCACAGGCCTCCACGCTTCCTCCGCTACCACCAGCACCCGGCCGCCTGCGCCGCCACAGCAAAGGGAGAAATCTCAGCGTGGTGCCTTTGAACAGCAGCGAGGTGCAGCACTTCCTGTGCCAGCCCACCCACAATCCCCCCAGCCCACCGCCACGGCCAGGCGCAGCCCCCGGCTCCCAGCAACCCCGTCCTGGGAACACGGGCCTCACTGGCAGCGGGCACGGGTGGGCGGGCGAAGGCTGGGAAGAGCACCCCGAGGGCCGGGGGCCGCCCTGTGGAGCCCAGCTGGGCTGGGAACAGGGGCCACACTTCCTGCCACGGCAGATTAGGATCAGCACCTGTGCCACCGGTTCCTGCCCCCGCTCCTGGTCGGGACTGGGCCCCCTCCCTCCCCCTGTGCCCCAGCCCGGGGCCACTCCTCGCCCAGCCAAGCCCAGCCTGCGCCAGTCAGGCCTTTCCCACGCTGCAGCTGGCAGAGCTTGGCCTCAGCCCGAAACCCAGCACTGCTCACGCTCCCGCTGCGGTCCCCATGGTGCACCACCAGGGACCCACGTGTGGGGCCAGCACAGGTGGGAAGGGGGAGCCCGTGACCCTCACAACCTGCAGGCGGGGTGCAGGCAGCAGTGGCAGCTCCGAGGCTGCAACCTGCCCTGTGACACCATGCCCAGCTATGGCCCTTGCAGCCAGCCAGGCCGCTGGGTGACACTGGCACTGCTGGGTGACAGTGGAATGGGAGTCCAGCAGCTGCAGCCTGGGGGAGGCAGAGGCAGGTACCACCTCTGGGATGCCGGAGTCGCGCCGTGCCGAGCCGAGCCACGGTGGACAGCGGCATGTGGCACTGGCCATCGCCAAGCCGTGCCCGGCAACGCTGAGCCGTGCCAGGCCCCTCCACCCCGAACCCACCGGGCCGTGCCAAACCACACTGCGCCGTCGGCAGGCGGGCGTGGGGGACGTGCCCCCTCTTGCCCATGGAGGGGCGGCGCGGGCGACGGCCCCCGGCACAGGGGCCCATCCCCAAGCCGGCCGCTCCCTGCGCTTGGGCGGCTGCCAGCTGGGGCTGCCTCGGCAGGCAGGCAGCTGGGAACGGCCCCGGAGCAACCGGCTGCGGAGCCGCCCCAGCCGCTGCCGAGCAGGCCCGACCGGCAGGGCAGGCGGCAGCCGCCCCTGAAACCGGGAGCCAGGCAGTGCCGACCGCCCGGGATGCTGGCGCCAGCGCCCATGGCCAAGCCCCCCTCCCTGGCAGGAGCCCATCCCAGCGGTGGTTGAGGTCCCCTCTGCCTGCCGAGGTGGGGGTGATCGGATTAGGGGTGATTAAACCATCACGGCCCTGGGAGCCAACAGGCAGTGACAGCCCCCAGTGGGATTAGGCAGGATTAGCTGCAGGGGCAGGATTAAGCAGGGGGGGCAAGTACCCTATGCCACAGCTTGGGCAGCTGGAGAGGGATGACAGGGATGGGGCACCTGCCAAGGGTGGGACAGAGCCCCACGGACCCCCAGGATGTCACAGGCAATTGTCACAGCATAGGGTGGCACTGCGTCCTGCAGTGATGGCACCAGCACAGCCTCCCTTCTGCCCTGGTCCCCACGGCTCCTCCAGCCCCACAAGACACCCGGGCACAGAGCACTCGCGAGGCTGATGGCACCCACTGGCACGTGCCTGTGGGCACAGGGCAGCAGCTGAGACCCCGCCACATCCCAGCAGCCGGCAGGGTGCTCTGAGGGACGGGCACCGGCCTCACCACGTCCCAGTGCAGATGGACACAGCCTCGGTGCTGCCAGTGTCACAGAAACCGCCAGCATAGGTCTGGCGAGGCAGCTGGGACCCCTGCGAGCAGCCACGGCACTCGGTGCCACCAGACATAGCTGCAGGGCTGGGGCAGGGTGGGGGCGAGGTGGCGGTGACAGGAGGGGGATTTTCCATCGCACCAAACCACCCCTTACGGCTCCTTTGCTGACACCCCCACCCCCCTCCCCGCACATCCTCCTCACTGGAGCGAAGAAGTCACATGCTGAGCGGGTGCCGCCGTCGAGGAGATCACCGCAGTGATAAGGAAATGGCAGAGGATGAGGTGTGAGGGGACTGGAGCCGCCCCCGGGCCCCCAGCATTCCCTGGCTGCTGCTGGAGACGATGGCCGGGAGGACGCAGGTGGTGATGCCCATGGCCTCGCCACGCCAGAGCTTTCTCGGTTGCCTCAGCGCTGTGGCTGGGCACATTTCGGCTGAAGCAGCCGAACGGGACCGAGGAAAGGGAGAGTTGCTCCCCGTGCTGAGCTGGCTCCCATGCAGGGCGGGTGGCAGCAGGAACAATGTCTGCCCGGGTCACCCTGACATCCCTGTGCCAGCCCAGGCTGCCTGGGACAACCATGGCCAGGCTCCACCCATCCGCCAGCTCCCTCCGTCCCGGGGGTCCGGTCCCAGGGGTCCAGCCACCCAGGCAGGGCCACGGGCAGTGCAGTGGGGCCCCTGCAGCACCCCTCCCGCATGGGGACAGGCTGTGTGCCATGCCACCAAGCAGGGATGGCACCCAGGGTGAGGGCACAGTGCCAGCCTGCGCTGAGCACTGGGCCTGGCTTGGGGAGGAGGGAGGCGTGAGGTGCAAAGGGGCGTCTAGGGGGGTTCTCCTGACCTGCTCCCACATGGGGAAGGAGAGCAGAGGTCCCAGGGAGCACAGTCCCCACCCCGGGCTGCTGCTTTTGGTCACAAGAGTCACAAATGCTGTCGAGGGACTTCACAGCCCCATGGGGAGAATGAGTCACCCCGGAAGGGGAGCGCAGCGCAGAGTCGCCCTGGCCCCTCACCCCGTGGGGCCCCTCAACCCTTTGGGATCTAGGATGTGGACCCAGAAGTCCAGGCTGTGCAAGCCCTCCCACCCTGCTGCTGCCTGAAGCCACCTGGGAGCAGCAGTGGCCCTGGTGCCGATGGCCACAGCGTGGAGAGTGGTGTGGCTGCAGGGCAGGGGCTCTGCAGCCCCTCTGGCCGCCCAGCAGGGAAGGTGGTGGCCGGGGTCAGGCTCAGCTGGTGACCCTGTGGCAAGCACATGCCGAGGGTCCCGTTGCTGGAGGAAGTGGGGAGAGAGCAGCACTGCTCTTTGAAAGAAGAAAAGAACGAGTAGAGACAAAAGGAAATGGTTTGGAGATGAAAGAGGATAAACAGTCCCCCACCCCATAACTCTGAGAGTGAGCCCCATGGCACTGCTCAGGCCCCCTGAGCCTGGCCAGCTCACCCAGGGGACATTGGCCATCAGCACTGAGAGGGGCTTGAGCGCCGTGGCCCAGGGCGGCCTCAGTGCCCAGCCAGCACTGCACCTGGGGCCAGTGCCAGCCCGCCACGACAGCTGCCACACAGCCTGGGCACAGGGCATCCCTGCTACGGCTCAGCAGGACTGGTGGTGTTGCCCGAGCCGCTCCTGGCGTCCGTGGCAGGGACAAGAAGCAAAGTCCCCGTGCCGCCCACCCAGCCCGCTGGCACTCTGCTGGCATCCCGGCCGCCTCCTGCTGCCAGAATCTACCCCACTGCCACATCCAGCTGCCTGGCATCGCCACCGTAGGGTGTGGGCCCTGCTCTGCCAAACCAAAGTGACCCAGATCTCGCCACTCGTCCCATCCCACCCCATCCCATCGGCGGTAAAGGTGGTGTGGGGCTCAGGCAACACCAAAGTCCCGCAGCCTGCTGGTGCTGAAGGAGCCGGCCCGGACCTCCCGTGCCCAGTGCCACACCGTGTCCCCACCACCCTGGCACCTTCCTCGGCCACAGCAGCAGCGATGGCAGGGTGGGTGTGTGGCTCACCTGCCCCGTGTCCTGGCGTGGCTCAGCGCGGCGTCGCGGCCCGGCTGGCGGCCCGCGAGTGGCAGGGAGGGGAAGGCAGGGTGCTGTGTGAACTTGGCCCCGCTCCCCGCTGCACTTGAGCTCAGGATCCCACCTCAAAAGGAGTCGACGCCCACACCCCGGGTCACGCACCTCCCAGCCCCGCTTCCCAGAACACACACGGCATTAACTCTTTGCGGCCGGTGCCGCGCCGTGGGGCGCCGAGCCGGAACCGGGCAGGGGGCATCCCCTGGCCCACTCCCACGGGAGAAAATTCCCAGCAGCACTGCCAGGACAGGCACCCGTGCCATAAGTATGCCTTCCCCGCCACTAACATCGTCTCCGAGCCGTCTGCCCCTGCCCCCCCGCCCCGTGCCGCGGCATCACAGGCTCTCACCTTCTCGTCTGCCCCAAGGCAGGGCGCTGGGTGCTCGCCACTGGCCATGGCCAGCCCAGCCGGGCTGCGAGGGCGCCTGTGCTCGGCGGCAGCAGGGCAGGGCTTGGTGCAGCATGCTGCAGCCTGCCCGGCCAGCCCTGGAGCCACCCCCCGGTCCTATGGATTCCCGTCCTGCTCTCTCCCCTTGGAGCAGGTTCCTGAGATCCCACGGGGAACGTGGGAAGAAGCAGCGGCGGCCCGGCTGGACTGTGCTGCCCGATCCCCCCTCCGCTCCCTGGGCAGGGGCACTCGTGGGCTCCCCGGCCGGGCTGCACATTCACGCAATGCCCCCGTAATTACACGCTCCGTGTCCCCAGCTAAACAGCAATTAGCAGCCCGGAGAGCGCGCCCCACACCCCGGCACCAGCACCAGCACCCGCCCAGGCAACCCACGCCAGACCGGTCAGGGGCACCTGCACTGCGGCACCCTGGCACGGCCCGGCAGGCTCCAGCACTGGGGCTGCCTGGCAGAAAGGGGAAGAGCCCCACAGAGGCGGACAGCAAAGGGCTCGGGCCCGGCAACGCTGACAGAAGGAGCTGGGTTGTGCAAGAGCCCCTGGGCAGGCAGTGGAGACATCGCCAGCGTGCCCTCCGTGGTGTCCCACCTCTCCCGTCACTGTGGTGCTGGGCAGGAGCCAGCTGGTGGTGGCACGGGTCGCCCAGCGCCCGGAGAGCAGGCAGCCTGCACAGGGGTGTGGGCAGCACTGCCCAGCGCTCTGCCACAGCCCCAGTGGGGGGCACAAAACAGGGCACAGCCCTGGACAGCGTCCATGAGAGGGAGGGAGGGAGGACAGGAGGGGAGGAGGAGGGCTGTGGCACCTGCTGCCAACCCTTCCCCTGCCCTTTGTTCCCCATAAAGGAGGGGAATGGCGCCAGTCCCCCCTGGCCCAGGTGTGCCAGGTGCTAAGGGCGGGAGATAAGGTGGGCGAGGCGGGCAGGGAGGGGCATGGCACGGCATGGGCACGCAGCCCTGAGTCAGGGTTCCTACTGGTGGCCAGGATGGGGTGAGTCACCGTGGCCCCCCCAACCTGGGGGGGGTGTTGCAACCACCCAGGCGCTGGCCACAAACTGCTGCTCGCCCTGGCTGGGGGGCATCGG
The DNA here is from genome assembly GCF_015832195.1 of Motacilla alba alba. Classification (NCBI taxonomy): domain Eukaryota; kingdom Metazoa; phylum Chordata; class Aves; order Passeriformes; family Motacillidae; genus Motacilla; species Motacilla alba. The sequence goes on from NC_052040.1 coordinate 869,663, forward strand.
GCTGCCTACCTAGGGGGGGCCAGGTGGGGAGGTGCTGGCCTTTGGAGGAGATGGGCTGACCTCCATTAATCCATCCATCCATCCCCAAGCTCCACCTTGGCCTTGGCACCCTGACCAGTGTCACCAGCGAGGGGACCATGGCCTCATCCCAGTTCCTCTTCCAATGGCAGGATGGGGAACCCCACCTCCTGCATCACATCCTGACACACAGCAGCACCCTGACCTGCCAGGGCATGGCGTGCCATGGCCACATGCTTGCCAAGGACAGATGTGGCCAAGGGCATGTGGCCTCTGTGTGTCACCTCTGGCCTTCCCAATATGCCAAGGAGATGGCTGAGGCACAGGCAGAAACATGCAAGGGGAGGGAAGGAGAGAAGGAAGGAAGGAAGGAAGGAGAGAAGGAAGGAAGGGAGGGAGGGAGGAAGGAAGGGAGGAAGGAAGGAAGGAAGGAGAGAAGGAAGGAAGGAAGGAAGGAAGGAAGGAAGGAAGGAAGGAAGGAAGGAAGGAAGGAAGGAAGGAAGGAAGGAAGGAAGGAGAGAAGGAAGGAAGGAAGGAAGGAAGGAAGGAAGGAAGGAAGGAAGGAAGGAAGGAAGGAAGGAAGGAAGGAAGGAAGGAAGGAAGGAAGGAAGGAAGGAAGGAAGGAAGGAAGGAAGGGAGGGAGGGAGGGAGGGAGGGAGGAAGTGCTCTGCCAGCCACCAGCCTGGGACAGGCAGGCTCACCTACAACTGGGCCGGCTCGCTGGCCCCAGGGTGAGCTGGCTCTGGAGTTGCTGGCCTGCAGCACAGTCACGGGAACCCCTTGGAGGGCAGCCAGACCCCCTGGGTCCCACTGCGCTGCACAGCCCCAAGGGGCCCCCCCAGCTGGTGGCACCTCCTACTCAATATGCAGGGTTCATGTCCTCACAGCACCTCGGGGGCTGAGCATCACCAGTGGCACAGGCTGGCCCCCAGCGCTCCATCCTGGCACCAGGGTGGTGCTGGTCCTGGTGGGGTCACCTGGCAAGGACAGTGCCAGCCCACAGCCCCCCCTCCACACCCTCCAAAATAGCCCGGCTTCCGCCCCCACGGCAGCTGCCTGCTGCCAGCTCCCCGCTGCCCACGGCTGATCCCGGGGAGGGAAGGGGGGCAGGCGATTCTAATCCCCCCCCCCGGCCCCCCCTGAGCCCACACAGCACTGACAGCCAGGCCGTGCCCGCCACAGCCACTCCAACCCACAGAGAGCCACCGAGGAGACCCCAGCCAGCCCTGCAGCAAGGGGAGGGCAATGCCCATGGCTCCACATGCAGCAGGCACGGGCAGCCTCTGTGGAGCCCCTCGGTGGGACACGGGCTGTCCCCAGGCCCACCGTGATGTCCGCACCACGCGAGCGGGGCACAAGGGTCCCTGTCCTTCTCTTCCTTGGCCCTGCAGTGAGGCTGACAATTCTCCTGTCCACCCTTGCTACGGCTCCAAGCCCCGCGCCCTGATGGTTGCCCAGGGGAGGGGAATCAAAGCAAAACTGCTGGGGTGTCGCTGTACCTGACGAATGTCAGCCAGCACAGCCACACTCTCCATCCTGCTGGTGCTCAGTGTAGGCAGTGCCTGGCACCCACCTTGCCCGGGACCCAGAGCCTGGCAGCAGGACCCCCTTACCCACTCCTCACTCCAGCTGCTGCCCACGGGGCCTGGGGACATGACAGAGACAGCTGGGCAGCGTGGAGCACGCAGTGCAACCGAGGCTGCCGGGAGAGGCCAGAGCTCGCCTGACCTACTTCTCCTTCCGCATCACCTGCTTTCATTTTCCCTCACCCGGGCTGGTCCCCCTGCCTGCCCAGGGCTCCATCAAGTCATGCCAGAAGCTCTGGGGATACAAGTCACCCGGGCACCACGGCTCCCACTGCACCGTCCTGCACGTCAACTGACCTCCCCGGCCCTGGCACGCAGCGTGCCCGGGTGCGCTGAAGGTCACCGGCCACAGCCCCGGCACCACCACCTCCCCTGCCTGCATGGCTACCCAAGCGCCATCTTCCTGGCACGAAGCGAGTTTGACGGGTCTCACAGCCCAGCCCCTCACCAGGTCCTCTGACCGCCCTGGGGCTTCGCTGGGGTGTGGACATGCAGCTCTCGGGGCATGTCAGGGACGCCAGTGCTGCCACGGGGAGCCAGGCGGGCGCCAATCCTCCAGACGGGGCGGCCGCTCCCACCGGCACCCTGCCTGCTCCCGCCGTGGAGTTACCATGGGAAGGCGGTGGTGGTGGCGCAGGGGGAGCGCAGGCTCCCGGGGGCTCCCGCCAGCAGCCCACAGGCTGCCAGGAGAGATTTCTCCCTGGTTTCATCATCCGCTGCCTGCCCTGAAGGAGAAGTTCCTGCTTCACGCACGGGGCAGCAGCCGCCCCCTCGGGGGCTGGGGTGCAGCAGGGGCTGCGCTGGCCCCGCCGTGCCCCTCCCGCCCCCGTGTGCTCGGGCCTGTCGCGTTCGTGCCACGTGTGCACTGAGGGTGCACGGCAGCAGCTGGCAGAGCCGCGCTGCCACAGCCCCGGGCTCGGCACCGCAGCGCCGGGGCAGCCTGCGCCCAGGCGGGGGGGTCTGGGAGGGTCCCCAGGAGACGACACGGATATGCCCCCCCCCGACACACAGCTGCCACCTCCCTGCGCTCACCTCCGCGCCCATCCCCGGCACAGACGCTCCTAGCCCTGCGGCACCACTGCCTCTGCTGCGCCGGAGTTTCCCCTTCTCCATGCGCCCGCTTCAAGTTCCCGAGCTCAGTCCGTCCCTCCCAGCACCAGCATCGTCACCGAAGCCTTGAGCGGCCGCAGCTGCCGCGGGCCCCCGGCAGTGCCAGGGATGCCGGGCTGACCCCGCTCCTGCCAGCCCGGCTGTGGCGGGGGAAACCGAGGCACGGTGCGACTCACCCCACGACAAAACTGGCACCGCGTCCCCTCGCCAAGTGAACGCAGCCACGGATCGAGGGCGGCTGTGGCCCAAGACGTGGATCTGCTCCGGCGGGAGGGTAAATACCGCACCCCGCCCCGGGCAAACAGCGGCCGGGGGCAGCCAGCCAGGGGGACGAGGACAGGTACGGCAGGGCTGGGCGCACGGGGCAGAGTCCACCTGTGCTTGGCAGGTGCTACCATGACACCGATCCCGGGGGACCACTGCACAGCCGAGCAGAGGCACCCGCGGCTGCCGCCGGTGTGCCAGGGCCGGGGCTCACCAGCGTGGCACAGCGTGCTGGGACACTGGGATACCTTCCAACTCCACCAATACTGTGGCTGCAGAAGGGGCTCCCTGAGTTGCCTTCCTCCCGCAACGGTGCCGTCCCCAGCCGGTGCGCCAGGCGTGCCGCCAAGCTGCTCACCAGGTTAGGAAGGGGGGGCGGCAGCACCCAGTCACCCGTGAGAGACCTGCGGGGGACCCTGGCTGGATGGAGCAGCACCGCACCGGGACCACAGCGGAGCCTTGGCAGCCGCCCCGGCACGCAGCGGGGACCTGCCGATGTCACAGATTTCCCGCAGCCCCGTGCGCAGGGACCGGGAACAGCCCACGAGTGACACCCCCCGCGCCACGGGCGACGTGTCCACCGGCTCCGGCGGCGGGCGGGGACAGAGGGGCCGCGCAGTGATCGCGTGCCAACCGTGCCCACCCGCTGCCCGCAGCATCCCGAATCAGCGCGACTCACCGCAACCGGGCGGCAAAAGCGGTCGCCGCACCGGTTCCCGTCCCGATCCCGCTGCCGGTGGGTCGGTACCTCCGCGCAACCCCCGCCGGTGGCTCTGTCCGCTCCCACCCACTGCCGCTCACCTGCGCACCCCGCCCGAGCCACAGACCGGTCCCGGAGCCACGGCCCCGCCTCCGCCTTCACCTGCCGCCGCCGCGCCCCGCCCGCCCCCCGGCCACTGCCACTGCCGCCGCCGCCGCCGCCGCCGCCGCCGGGGCTCCAGGAAGCGCCCGCCCCCGCCTCCTCATTGGGCAGCGCGCCGGCGGTCACGCGTCCGATTGGTGGGCTGCCCCGCCCATCAGCCCCGCCCCACCCCCCTCGGGAGGGCGGGGGTCTTGCGGGCCCCCGGGAGCGGGGTGCGCGGGTGGGGGGCGGCTGAGTCAGAGGCCGTTAACGGGATCGGGCGGGGGTCGGCCCCCGGCCGGGGCAGGAGAGCACGGGACGGCCCCGCTGCGGCTCCCAGCGGCGCCGAGCGCGGTGCCAGGCGCCGAGCGCGCCCCGCCCGCTGCGGCCGCCGAGTCCCGGGGCCGGCACGGCACTGCCCGCTCCGCCCCGCGGACACGGGGGGCGGGGAACCGGGCACGGGGGGGGTAAGAACCGAGAAGTGTGCGCCAAGGGAGAGTTTCGAGTGCCGGGCACGGCAAACCGTGCGTAGGGTGAGGTACTAGGGGTGCAGAGCCGGGCTCGGGGAACCGGGCACCGAGGAGCGGACACCGGGATACTGGAGTGCCGGGCACGGGAGGATGGAGAGCCGGACGCGGAGAACGTGGCACCGCGGGGAGCCGGGCGCCGGGCAGGCGGGGGCGCGGAGGGGCGCGGCGCAGGGAGCAGCCCCCGTTCTCGGCGGCGCTGGAGCGGGGCGCGGCGGCCCCCAGCGGGGTGGCTCCTCCGCAGGTGCCTGGGCGCGGACCCCGCGCAACCTGTTTGGCCGCTGCCGGCTCAGAGAGGCAGCGGCGGCCCCGGGGCTCACCTCGGCTCACCCCGGCCCCCCCGCGCCTGGCTCCGAGCGCGGCCACTGCCCGGCGCTAGCGGAAAGTGTGAGGAGCCACCGCCGCTCCGGGGCTGCCAAGGCAAACACGGCCCCGCGCAGACGTTATGTCAGTGGGCGGGGGGGGGCCGCGCCGGGGCCGAGAACGGGACCCCCCCAGCCCTCCGCCAGGCCCCGGTACCGGGCACCTGCCGCCGCGCCTCGCCCAGCCACCCGCTTCGCTCCCCGCGGCTCCGTCCCTCTGACCGTGCACCTGCATCCCCGTCCGGGGTACCGGCCCGCCAGGCTCGGAGCCTCCGCGGGGCGGAGGGGGGAACCCGCGGAACCACCTCACCCTCCGCGCGGCTGCCACCGACCCCCGGCTCCATCGCTCCCCGCCCGTCCCCTCGGGCCGCGGTTGGCCACCGCCGCCGCGCTCTGCCACCGCCTGCGGCTGTGCTCCCGGTGTCTCTCTCTCCCTGCTTCTTCCCCCGAGGCGACGCCGACGGTGCGGTCGCACTCACCTCTCCCGGCGGGGCCAAGAGCGGGGCCGGGCGGGGGCCGCGGGCTCAGCCGGGCCGGCGGCGTGGCAGGAAGGACCGGGTGGTCATCGCGGCCCGCGGCAGCTGCCTGCAGAGGGCACTACTGGTTCCCGGAGCCGAGCCCCGTGGGCGGCACCGATACGCGTAGGGACGCGGGGGTCTCTTGGTGCCGGTGGCACCGTTTATTTAGGTTAAAAACAGCAGACGCGACTCGGGCAATCCGGGATCCCCTCGGCTGCGCTCGCTCGGGGCTCCCCCATGCTGCCAGAACGGTTGAAGGAGCCCCCCAGGCCTGGGACCTAGCTTGGGTAACCCTGAACCGGTCCCCACTCCAGGGGTGCTCACCTGCCCCTGCCCCCCCATTGCACCTGCCCTGCACCTATCCAGATGTTCCAACCTGCCCCACACCTACCCAGATGTTCCAACCTGCCCCACACTCCAGCTGTGCTCACCTGCCCCACCCTCCCCAGCTGTACCAGATCACTCCCTTGGCTGCAGTGACACCTTGGCCCACAGCTTCCCCCCTCCTCCCCACTCCCTCTCACCTCCCTTCTCTCCTGCTCCTCCTCATCCTCACCGGCCCTTGGCTGCCACCCCCCAAGCCTGGCCCTGACAATGGGGACTCCTGCCTCATGCTCTGCTTTTTTTTACAAAAATAGATAAATTAATATAAACTTAAACATTAAAATAATATTTTAAAAATATTAAATAGTGCCCTGTATCACTGAGAGCCCCATGGCTGGGGGAAGCAGGTGCTGGCAAGGTGGTGAACCATGCAAGAGGGGTACCACATCCAGTCAGCACAGAGACACAGAGTCCCCAGAGCCAGGACGATCCTGGCTGGAAGACACAGGCTGAGGAACAGTAGAAGGGCCCCCCAGCTTGTGAACCTGCTTTGGGGGGAGCTCCCTGGCACCCCCCCCACCAAGCCCAGCCTCAGCGTGGCTGGCTCAGCAGGACCTCAAGCCAGCATGGGCAGGAGGTGATGAACTGCCGGGAGTAGCAGGGTCCCCAGCCCTTGGCAAAGCTGATGCGGATACTGTGGGGGTCACAGGGTCCCTCCCCAGGCAGCTGCCAGCCCCCTCTGTCCCCTGCCCACTCATAATCGAACACCTTTGCCGAGTAGCCAGGCAGCAGCTTGAGGACGGGGAGCCCGCAGGCACCGGGGGGGCTCAGGGTGGGCGAGCTGACGAAGATGGGGTGCTCGCTGCGGTTGTACGCCCAGACGCCGCCCGGCTCCTGGCTCAGCAGCAGCCCCCGGCCGATCTTGCCCCGCGCCCGCCGGACGGCGCAGCTGCGGTAGGCGGCGGGCAGCTGGGCCAGGCAGAACCCGCTGCCCCGGGGCAGCTCGCAGAAGACGTTCACCGACGCCTCGTGCACGGCGTAGAGGCGGCCCACGCGCGTCCGGTACTCCCAGTAAGCCAGTTTGCACCAACAGCCATCCTTGATGGTGCTCCACGAGAGGCTGGTGTCTGGCAGGGGAGAGCAGAGCTGTCACCACCAGGACATGACTGAGCCAAGCAGCTGGACGGGCCGAGGGGAGTGGGCACAGAGGGCGTGCGAGGACAGACAGATGGACGTGGCGCACCAGGGATGCCTCAGCGCAGAGTCCTGCGCTGGGTGTGAGCCTCTGGAGCTGGTCCCAGTCCCCGAGTACCGTGGTGAAGGGCTGGGGGAGGGCTGTGAGGGGGGCTGGTCCCTGAGCGCAGGGGAAGGTGGGGCAGTGGCAGCTGGTGGCCTTGGTGGCCAGCTGCCAGGCGGGAGCTGGGGCTGTGTGCGTCAAGGCACATTGTGTGTGTCCCCATAGGCAGCGCTTCCTCCAGCAGGGAGCCTGGCGCTGCCAAAAATAACAGGAGCTTCAGGGGCGGGGGGGGGGGGGGCGTCTGGGCCCAGACTGCTCCCCCAGCAGGAACCCCTCATCCCCTGTCGGAGTCTTTTCCTCCTGCTGGGAGTGACTGCTGGCTCCGTTCCCTGATTTTCATGTTCTGTCCCCTCCAATCTCTGCTTCTGACTCAGGGGTTCAGCCCTGCCCAGTGCCCTCCTGCCTGCTGGGTGTGGCAGAGGGCTGTGGGCCCATCTTACCGCACCAGTCCCCACCGTCGTAGCTGAACTCCATGAGCTGGGGCTCGTCTGGCCAGGAGGGACCACGGGATGCCTTCAAGTAGGGCGGTGGCGGGGTTTCTGCAGAGGAGAAAGAAGGAAATAGGAGGCTGGGAGTGCATCCTGCCCCCCTGGAGCCCACCGGAGCCCTGAGCCAGCCCGAGAGCAGGGGTCAGAGCCTGGGTGGGCACGGCAGCCTCCGGTGTTGCCGGCAGCACTCACCAGGTACGGCCAGGCGGCTGAAATGATGGGGGTTGCAGCACAGCCCAGCCAAGTCCCCGCAGGCTCCCTGGCCCCCAGCACAGTAGCAGAGGTGCTTGAGCTCGTGGGACTGGTGGAGGTCAGGCCAGCGGAAGAGGCGACAGAGCAGGACTTGAGGGGGGAGTCCCTGCTTGACCCCTCGTGGGTCCCCCCGTGGTGCCAAAACGCAGCCAGACTCCCAGGCACCCCGGCTCTCCACCACCTGCAGCAGCAGCTCCAGCTCCTCATCCTTCAGCTTCTTGAAGAGGGCATGCACGGCTGGTTTGAGGGCACCGGGGCCATCCTCGGGGCTGGCTGCTGCACAGCGCTGCCGCCACAGCCTCCGCACCAGCCCAGCACGGCGTGAACGGAACATGCGGTGGTCGTGGGGACCACCTGCAGGATGGAGACGGGCATCACCACCCCGTGCCCTCAGAGGGCTGCGGCTCCGGGGGGGTCTCAATGGGGACCCTGTGCATCTTCCTGCGTCCACCCAGATCCCTGGCAAGGCTGCTTTGCCTGGATTTGCTGCTGCCATCCCCGCCGTGAGGGCACGGCGCCGCTTCAAGGCGTACTGGCATCCCCAAGGTCGCATCAGACACGAGCCCAAAAACAACCCTCACCGCTGGGGAACCCTGACAGCGCGGGCAGGGGTCCGTGTGCTCCTGCCCACGGCACCCACCCGCTCCCCTCTCACCCCCTCCCTCAATGGGGCTGGGAAAGGGGTCCCTGCAGAAGAGGGTCTCACTCACGGTGGGCGGCGGAGGTGGGCGAGAGGCTCCGGGGCACTGCATGGGGCTGTGCTCTCAGGGCGGCCGGCACTGCTCTGCCCGTCACGCGTCACCGCCTGGACTTTTTCCTGCGCTGGGACGCTCCCCCCTCCCCCGGACCTTCCCGTTTGGGGAATTCATTGATTTCCCTCATCCCAGCCAGCCCGGGGGCTGAGCCACCGCCAGGGCCACCACGTCAGGGCTACCACACCAGCACACGGCAGGCGCAAGACGCGTGGGCTCCAGCGGTCAGGGATGCCCAGCACCGTGCTACCAAGGCAGCTGGGCACAGCCAGGAGCCCCAAAAAGCACCACAGACACCGGTGCACAACCACGGGGCAGGGTCTAGCTGAGCAGCTGATCGGGGCAGGGGGAGGCCATGAGGCACAGTGGCAGGGCCCCGTCTCGGCAGACCCCATCCCTACTCGTGTCCTCACAGGGACCATTGCAAGGACCACCTAAGCCCCTCGTGGGGGCAAGGGTTTCTGCTGCCCCTCAGTTCTTGACCTGGCCGGGGCCCCCCCGCGGGTAGTGGGTGAGGGTGGGAGCCTGCTCCACAACAAAGGAGCTAATGTAAACGGGACCCTTATCCCGCGCCGGGCCAGGCTTCCTGCTCCTGACTTCCCGCCGAGATAAGGGAGGCCACACTGGCGCCAGGGCTGCTGCCGAGGACGGGGCATGCAGAGCTTCCCCTGTGCTGGGGCCAGGCACCAGCACAGGCAGCAGTGGGGCAGGGTGGGCTCACAGACCCACAGCCACGCTCTGGTGCCACCAGCCATGACCTTTGCGGCAGCTCCCAGCCAGGCTGGCCACATCGGAGATATTTTGCTCTGGCTGCTTCCCACAGCCTGAAACAGGAAATGGCCAGGAGTGGGGGAGCAGGCAGGAGATGCAGGCAGAACCTCAGCCCCCCACTCTTGCCCCTTGACCCCAAGGGACGTGGGGACCCTCAGTCCTGGACAGGGGCAAGGGGTGTGCTGGAGTGCCTTAGTGGTACCCAGGGCTGGGATCGGGAGGTTTGGGGACACACACACACAGACACTCCCAGAGCTCTGCCCGAACAGACGCAGCCAGCCAGGTTTATTGGAGTCTCTGATCGGGGGAGCACAGGCTGGAGCAGAGTCTCAGCGCCAGAGGTCCATCAGCTCCATCAGCACAGGGCAACAGGGACAGTCCTGGGGAGGGGAGAGAGGCACAGGGGGTAAGAACCCACTGACCAGCGCCAAGGCCACACCCTCTCAGCCCCCAGAACTGCCACAGCCAGGCTGTCTCCCCTCAAACACCAAGGCCAGGCCCTTTTCACTCCAGGAGCACCACGGCCGGTTTCTGTCACCCCCAAACACCACAGCCAGGCCCCTGTCACGTTCCAAGCACCACGTCAAGCTGCAGGCGGGTCACTCACCCACAGCACCAGGGCAGGCAAGGGGCTGACGGGGTCCTGTGACACTGGGAGGGTCCTTCCCTAGTCCAGCAGCTCACGGATGCACCAGCTGCAGAGAAGGAGGTAGATGCATTTCCACAGAAGCCGCAGCAACCAGGAGCCCAGGCGCAGCCCGAGGGAGGCGGCAGTGGGTGCTGGCAGTGCCTGCACCCGTGCCACTTGCTGGGGAGCACCCTGCAGACAGGCTGCCATGGTCCAGAGTAATCAGCAGGATCTGACCCGGTGGCAGAGGCAGCAGTGCTGACGTGCGGGGCCCCGGCAAGCACTGGAACCTGCCGCGTTCTCCGCATTTCCAAAACTCCCACAATGGTGCGTGCAGGGAGGGGGCACAACCTGGGCGACCCTTTTGTTCCTCCCACTCCTGCCCCACGGAGCCCTCGGGGCTCAACAAGACCACGTGCCAGCGCAGTGCAGACTGCAGCAGGTTTATTTCGTGCTGACAGGCAGCAACTTTATTCAGTGTCAGTCCCAGCAGCGTGCCAGGGGAGGCTCCCAGAGCGCGGCCTTCACTGGCGGGAGGTGCGCTCTTCTTCCTCGTTTTCCAGCTCATAGGCAGGCCGGTAGCTCTCCCGGCCCTGAGCATCCGTACAGCGCAGGGCTGGGTTCTTCTGTGTGTTGGTCATGCTCCCCAGGGATGTGTAGCTGTGGAGAAGAAAGCAGCTGCAGGACTGCACCCAGGGCCACTGGCTGTGCACGGGAGAAGGGCAGCAGCAGGCACTCACCCCTTGTCATAGAGGATACAGTAGGGGACAAAGAGCTTGCGCAGGAACTCCCAGATGTCCCGGTAGGTCCAGTCCTGCAGGCAGAATTGGGCAGGGATTGAGGCAGAGGCAAAGGGCTGCTCCCTTGTCTCCCAGGGAAGCAAGCCAGACCTTCCTGGAGAGCACTTAGGACAGCCAGATGGGCATCAGAGCACCACTGCCCCTCCCAGCACCTCCCCAAACACAAGGCAACCCCCCAGCAGGCAAGAATGAGCCCTGCCCAACAGCACCCAGCAGCCTCACTGCAGCAAGGGGCACCCACAGCTGCACAGAGGGGCAGCAAATACTCTGGGAATTGTGAGAGAAGCTGTCCAGGATGGGCGTGGACCACTGCTGGTCCCCAGCCCCATCAGGTCTCCCTGTGGCAACAGCTCCAGCCCCAAAGCAGGTGGAAGCCACGTACCAGCAAGGGGTTCACCCGCATGTAAGGGGGCCAGTCGGGGTCTGTCACACACATGGGGGTCAGGGTGCGTGAGTAAGGGTCCGTGCGCCGCGTCCCCATCAGCACAGCCTCCAGCTGGGGCTGCTGCTCCTTCAGCTGGGCCAGTGCCTGGCGGATGGAGCCCTCCACAGTGCAGAGCTGGACCCCGTACCTGCACAGGCAGGGGTGGGCAGCTGTCTGCAGGCTGCAAGCAGCGCTGCGCAGCCTCTGGGCAGCAGCCCACCCCACTGTGCCTCCTACCTCTGGACTGTTGCCTGAATGAACTGCTCCATTTCAGGGAACGGGGACACAATGCGAATGTAGAGCACCTGCAGCCTCTCCTGCCTCGCTGGGAACCGCCTGCAGAGAGACCCAGTGCAGCTGGACTCTGAGCCCAGGAATCCCCTCATTCCCCCAGGGTGGAGCAAGCAAGAGCCCCAGAGCCCCGGCCAGGGTCTGCAGGACCCCTCGGCCTTGCCCCAGCCTGGAGCCCCATGCGTGGGTACCTCTGCACAGCAGCATGGACGAGGTGCAGCAGGGCTGTGCAGTCCTTGCCCCCGTTGAAGCCCACGCAGAGCTGGGCCAGGCTGTACCGGTCCAAAGCCTCCTCGATGGTTCGCAGGGCTGCTGCCACCTTCTGCCCCAGGGCCGAGCCTGCCAGGACAGGACAGTCGGTGCCTGCCCAGCTCACGTTCCCTTAGCACGGCCCCAGGGCCTATGGCACTTCACCCTCTGGACACACAGCACGGCCATTGATTGTACCACAGCCAGGAGCTCGTTCAACCCAGAGATCTGGGCTACAAGAACGGTGGCACTGCAGCTACTGCTGCACACCGTGCTCTCAGACCCTGACACCACCAGCTCTAACTGAGGTTACAGCTCCCATTCCCACCGGTGTGGGATGAAGCCCACTGCAGCCGCAGCACATCTCAAGCCTCCCAGCACACCACAACGGGCAAGCTGTGCTGCCAGGCTGGTGCTCCCACTGCCCCAGCCCAGCTAGGCTGCAACAGGACAAGCACGGAGCTGCGCTGCAGCACCTCTTCCCGGTACCTGACTCAGCCAGGCCATAAACCTCCACAGCTGCTGGAGAGACACAGTCTGTCACCAACGGCACAGCAACACCCGGAGGCAGCTCCCTCATCAAGAAGCAATACGCTTCCTCCAGGTCCTGCTCTGACTCCGAGTCCAGGGTCAGCTTCACACGGTAGTAGTTGCTGGTCCAGTCTGGGTACGAGCCCAAGCTGACGCGGCCGCGGAAGGCGGCATCAGCCCTGTCCAGCACCGGCGTGATGAGCATCTCATCGGACGCCACGTAGACGGTGCGGGAGTGGAAGTGGGTCTGTTTGCTGCGAAAGAGGTGAGCAAGGCCATCCAGGGCACGCTCCATCAGGGCCGGGATGCCGGGGAAGACGTAGACGTTGCGCACGCTGACCAGCGGGTACTTGAAGGTGCTGCCGCTGTGCCCGTCTGTGCCGTAGTTGAGGCGGGAGGACTCGGGGACGCGAGCCAGCTTCATCTCGGGGCACCGCTCCTCCTTCTTGCCGAAGAACTTGTGCACCAGGGCCACCAGCTCGGGATGGAGGACGAGCCGCTCCCCGAAGGCCTTGGCCAGGGCCTCGAAGGTCACATCGTCGTGCGTGGGGCCGATGCCGCCGGATGTCAGCACGTAGGTGAAGCGAGCAGCGAAGGCGGCCACCTCGCTGGCGATGGCCTCCACGTCATCGGGGACCACGGAGACCCGGGCCACAGTCACGCCAAGAGCCCGCAGCCGCCGGCACATGAAGAAGGAGTTTGTGTCCTGCGTGTAGCCCTGAGGGGACCGGAGACGCGCATGACGGCGGGGCGCCACGACCCCAGGCGCAGGCCCCAGCCCGCCCCACGCCCGCCCCCGGCCGCACCTTGAGAATCTCGTCGCCGATGATGATGATGCCGGCGGTGCTGGCGGATCCTTGAGCCACCGCTGCCGGGCCCGAAGCGGCCATGGGGCGACAGGCGGCGGCGCGCAGAGGCCCGCGCACTCGGCCCGCAGCCCGCAGCGCAGCGCGCAGCACCCCCCACATGGAGCCGCCCGGGCACCTCCGCGCACCGCGACACCGCCCCGCGCGCTCACAGGCCGGCCCGCACGTCACTCACACGGCTCCGCCCGCTCCCATTGGCAGAGAGGCGGGACCTGCGGGGACGGAACCATCGGAGACCGGGGAAAAGGGGGGGTGTCGGCGCCGCTCCGCCTCCACGGCCGTGCCCGGCGGGCCGGGGCACATGCCCTCTCCGGTGGGCGCGGGGAGCCTCCTCGGGAACCCCCGCGGGACAAACTCCGCGGTACCGGGACCCCTTCGCCCTCCACCCCCAGCTGCCCCCGGTACTGCAGACAGACAGCTCCCAAACATCACTTTATTGAAGCTTTGGAGGCATCGCAACGGGAAGGGCCCCCGGAACCAGGGCCGAGCCGACAAAGCGACGGCCAGGCGGCATCGAGGGTCACGGGGTGAAGCCCCCGAGAAATGCCGAGAAGAAGGAGGAGAAAGGTGTTTTCTCAGCGTGGAAGGACTGGGAGCTTCAGCAGACCAGGAGCCACTCACTTTTCTGGCTTCTTCGGCAGTGGCCGTCGGAAGAGCAGGATGTGGGGCTCTGCGGGGCAAAAGAGGGGGTCAGGCCGGGCCGCCTGGGCGCCACCCGCTCCCCCGCGGGGCTCACCTGGCTCGTGGATCATGTAGTGGACCCAGCCCTGGCTCTGCTGCACCCCCAGGTTCCGCCACTCCGACTCCGACAGCAGGTGGGTCTTGGGCACCAGCTTGGCGATGTCCTTGGGCAGCATCACGTGCCTGCGCCCCAGCACCCCTCAGTCAACACCGGGGCACCCCCGGCGCCCCCTCATCCCCCAGGACGGAGATCCCCCACCGGAGAGCTGCTACCGGCACCAGCGCCGTGACGCGATGCGGAACCCTCACGGCACCCCCCCGAGCCACCAGGATAATTCCCCTCTCGCCTCACCAGGGAGCCGCGCCTCGCCCACTCGCGAGCCGTTCACAGCCTCCCCACCCCAGCAAACCTTAACCGAGACCCTTGCATCCTTATCAAGCGGCTGTTACCGGGGACCCCTCCCCGCTCCGTACCGGTACTCAAACTCCTCATCGTCGTACTTGTCCGAGTAGTAGATCTGTTTGTGCGCCATCACGGGCCCCGCCGTGCCCTCCCTCGGCGGCCGTTGACGCCCCCCCCGCCCCCGCGGCGCTTTCAAACACCGCCGCCTCGCTCTCCCATTGGCCGGCTCCGCCCAGGGGGGGCGTGGCGCGGTGGGGGCGTGCCTCCCATTGGCCGGCGCGCGCGCGCGGCGCGGCGGGGCCTCGGCGCCGCTTCGCGCGGGGCCGGGCGCGGCCGGTGATTGGCTGGCTGGAGGGGGTTGTCACGTGGCGCGGGCGCGGCGGGGCCACGCCGGAGGGGCGCGGGCCGGAAGTGAGTGGCGGGCGAGCGCGGCGGGGGGGAGGGACGGGACGGGGGGGGGGGGGCGCGCGGGAGCGGCGGAGAGCGGCGCGAGGCCCGCGCGTGACCGATGGTGCCCGGTGAGCGCGCGCCGGCCGGGGCGGTGAGGGCGCGCGCGCACGGAGGAGAAGCGGGAGGGGGGGGTGGGGACCCGCCCGGTACCCAGGCCCCGGCACCGGAACCCAGGCCCCGGCACCCAGGCCTCGGCCCCGACCCCGCGGTGCCCCCGCGGCCGAAGGGTCGCCGGTTTGAGGCCACGTCGCTCGCTCGTTCCCCCGCCGCCGCCTTCCGCGGAACGAGTCCTGGGGGTTCTGCCGGAGACGCCGCCGCTCCCCCGTGCCGTGAGGGCCGAGCCGCGCTTCCCAGCTGCCTCGTTTGCCCGGCGTGAGGGAGCCTGGCCGTGGGGCGGGCCCGGACCCGCCGGTGCCGTGCTGTGCTGGGATCCGGGGTGACCCCCCCCCCCTTCCGCGGCGTGGCGGCCTCCTGCGTGTGCCTGGGGCTCCGGCTTGCGGTGCCCCACCCCGTGCCGGTGCGGTACTCGGGAAGGACACCGGCTGGAGAGGCGCTGCGGCGTCTGGGGACAAGCCCGAGCCCCAAGCCTGGCATGACCTCCAGCAGGGACGGGGCAGCGGCTGGCTGTGGAGGGTTCCTCGGCCTCTGCGCTGCTGGGGTCTGCCCTCCTGCCTTCTGTGCTTCGGAGTAAAGAGCAGGGAGTACCTGGAGCCTACGCAGCCGTTGTGCACAGGGGTAGCTGCTCCCCCTTGGAGATCCGTGTCTCCTCTGCAGCAGGGGTAGCTGCTCCCCCTTGGAGATCCGTGTCTTCTCTGCAGCAGGGGTAGCTGCTCCCCCTTGGAGATCCGTGTCTCCTCTGCAGCAGCGTGTTGTGTCCATCTGTTCTCGCGTCTCCCCTTGAATCTCTTAGGTGGGGTCACCCGCACAGGTTATAGACCGTGGACACGGCTTCCAAGGAGATGTGACCCGGGCCCTGCTCGCCATGTTGGTGCTGCACAAGTCTGTGAGCAAGAGGGCACTTCTTTTCCGTGCTTGCCAGGGTTGCCCTGCTGTCAGCCTGTACCAGAGGGGCTGAAGATGCCGTCTCCTCTCAGCCAAGGAGGGCTTGAGGATCCACCCGCTGCCCTTTGGTGGGGGAACGCCTTGGCTGGGCCCCCTCTGGAGCTGTGCAAAGCAGTGTTCCATCCTCAGGAGGGACACAAATGGGCTTTGGTAAGGCTGAGCACCCTGGCTCTGGGGCCAGCTGCTCCTTCCCTGCCACCGGCCTCGGTGCCCGATGCCCAAAGGACCTGGCCGCCACCTCTGCTCGGCGGTGGCGTGGTGCTGCAGGGGTCAATCTCCACTGCCATGGCCAAGCACAGCCCTCCTTATCTCGCTGCCTTCTGAGCTGCTGGCGACAGCTGGCACAGGCAGATAAAGGTACAACTGCTGCCAAGCAGTAAATCATGTCTGCACTGCTCCACCCGCCTGGCCTTGCCTGCCTCGTCTGGGCAGTGGCAGTGAGAGGAGTGCTTTGCTTTCCCCTCGCAGAGCTTCCTGCCTCTGCCAGACTCTTTCCATGACTCCTGTCTTCGCCGGTCCCCTGGGAAGAAGGGACATAGCTCTGGGGGCTCTGTGTATAATTTTGCATCAGGGCTGACGGGGTGGAGGAGGGGGCAGCTCTGCCCCCCTGGTTGCCTTTGCTCTGCCTCGTCGCGTGTGTACTTTCCAGTACTGGTTTTTGGGCTGGGCAGGGATCGGTTCCAGCACTTTCCTTGGGTCACAGAGTGACTCTAGGCCCTCAATACCATTTGCCTGTGTGGGCAGTGCCAGGCTCAGCTTGGTGTTCCTGTCCCAGCACATCCCATCTCCATCTTCTTTCCAAGGGGAAGAAGGCTTCCAGGTTTCTCTTACTCCTCGTGCCAGCAGCGTGTTGCGCAGCAGCCACAGCCCCAACCACCCGTGGACAGCGTGGAGGAGCAGGCTCTGCCTCGTGGCACTGTGTACCCCAGCCACCTCAGCGGGCTGGGACAGGGCTGGCTAACTCCCTGTTTGTCCCCGAACCGCAGGTCGGAGTGCCAGACGAGAGGGGCTGTGTGTCTCTGCTCCCCGCCCGGGGCCTGCCCTGCCCTCCGCCGGCGATGGAGTATGTGGTAAGGACTTCGGTGGAGGGCTAAGTGGCTTTGGTGGTGGATCCTGCCTGCCTCCTCTGCCTTCTGGGAGGTCTCCAGCCTCTTCCCCACGTCTCCACTGGTATCTCCTAGCCCCCTCTTCGGAATGAAGGAGAGGTTGCGCGCAGGGATGCATAAATGTCGTTCCATGCTGCTGTGATGCGTGGGGGAAAAAATCAGCTGTTGGCTGGATTTGAGTGTTCTCCTTTGCTTCCCCTCCGCCTCAGAGGTCCAGCATTGGCTGCACTTGGACAGAGGGGGGTCTCCTGCCCAGTGGCCACCTGCACCTCGCTGCGATTTCTTGCCAAACCACTGGTATGATCCAGGCCTCTGACTCAGCTCCCAGTTTTTTTCCAGGGAGGATGTTGGTAGCGGAGCCCTGAGCATCCCCACTCTGCTTCTCTTCCTTGCCCCAGCTGGTGTGTGAATTCCCAGTCTCGGGTGCCTGAAAGTAGTCCACATCCCTCTGTTTCTCATGACCCGTTGTCTTTCTGTGGTGGCAGGGCACACGGAGCAGCTGGGCCAGGACGTGTCCCCAGAGCTCCTCGGGGGCAGTTGTTCCAGCTGCTCTGCTGATCTTCTGCTGCAGGGGCAGGAGCATGGCATCTGCCTGGCAAGGGGAAGGGCTGCAGCCTGTGGGATGGGGCTTGGGGCTGCCTGTTCAGGCAGGGCTGGTGTTCTGTGCCTTTGCACATCTCCAGGTTTGCCTTCTGCACTCAGAGCCCGCTGTGGAGGAGCTCTGATGCCCTGGGGTGGACTCTGGGGCCAAGAGGGCATGCTATGGTAGCACCTCTGGTCCTCAAGGGCTGGGAGCTTGCGATGCATCTTGTAACAGGCTGTTACAGACTGGCCTCGAAGGTTCTGACAAAATCAGGAATTACTCCAGCTTATAAAAGCAGAGATGTGTCCGAGCAGGAGCTTCAGCTGGGAGGCTCATCAGCCCTTTGCTGCCTGGAGGTGATGGCTGCTCCAAGCCCTGGGGTGGTGGAAAGGGGCCAAGGAGACACTCCTGCCCCGTTGCAATTCCCTGCTGCTTTCATCCTGGGGAAGCATCAGGGCTCACAGAGCTGCTGTGCCAGGCCCACACCAACCAGTGGCCAGTCCATCACGGGCAAACCCCACTGCTCCGTGGCCACTTGATGCTGCCCAGCCAGGCTGCCCTGGCAGCAGGGCTGCACTGGCCCCTCACCGGGCCAGCAACTTCCTGGCTCCGCGCTTCCTGCTTTTCTTTAGAGGAGTGGTGCTGCGGCCACAGGAAGGTCACAGCACTGAGCAGAGCAGCCGGGGGCCCCTGGAGGGGACAGGCACTTTGTGGAACAGCCAGCACAGGCTCTCCGTGCCTGTGGGACCACCGTGGCTGAACTGGGGGGGGCTGGCCTTCACAGAGCTAGCGTGCGTGGCCAAGGAGATGCTTCAGTGACGGGCCCACTCGCATCGTGGAGGTGGCAATTTCCAGCCCTGTTGTGGCTTTCCTTTCCCTGTCCCCATGGCAGTGTGCCAGGCTTTGTGAAGTGGGGCAGGCAGCTGCCGGTGCCAAGCAGTGCAGGGCAAAGGCTCCAAGCAGGGAGAGCCTTATCCCTGGCCTGGATTTACCCAGTTTTGGGTTGGTGGACAGAGCACCTGGTGGTTTGTAAGGGCCTGGCTTGTGATTCCTCAGGGCTTGGGTTCTGTCTGAACTCCTTGCCTCATCCTAGAGGGGAGTGGGGAGAGCTCTTGTCCCTCAGTGGGGCCAAGGCTGTGGAGGGCAGCACAGTCGGGCTGGCCCAAGTTCCTGCTGCATGCAAGTGCGTGGAGCATAGGGCAACAGGGGAGACCTGCCCCTGAGCCCCCTGATCCACAGGTGGGAGTTTCGCCCAGCTCCCCGAGGTCGAAGGGGCCAACTTAGCCCCCGGCACGTTCTTGCCGCCCCGCTCCCGCTAGCTCCGCCTGTGACCTTGATTTTTCTGCTCCAGATAAGCGCCGCGTCCCCACCCCTCACCGGGAGCCCCTCCTGCGCTGCGCCCCAGCCCCAGCGCAGCCCACGCCGCGGGCAGAGCCTGCCCCTGCCTCCTGTGAGTCAGCACAGCTCTTCCGATCAGCCGCAGCCCCTTCATCTCTTCTCCCGGGAGGAGCGGCGGGGATGCAGGAAGCAGCAGCGATTAGCTGCAGCCTCTCCCACGGGCTCCCCACCACGGCTGGGGGTTTGTGCTGAGCCCTGCCTTGCCCCAGCGCACAGCCTACCTGTATCCTGCTCCTGGCCGTCCTCCTCTTTTCTCCCAGCAGCCCTCCAGGCAAGATCTGTGCTCTCAAAGGACTGCATGTCCCCGTATTCCAGGAAGCCGCGAGCACCGGTGTCATCTCAGCATCGCTGCTCCCCCCCGGCAGAGCCCGGCAAGCCAACGGCAGCTGCTCGCCGCCGGCACGTGGGTTGCGTGGCGCTGGCTGCCACAGAAGGACCTCGTTCCCTCCTGGACAGTGCTCGGAGCAGGGCTGGGATGGGCTTGGATGCGCTCTCTGCGTCTGCCTCATCTCCGGGCTTTAAATATTCATGCTTTTGATTTTTCTCTTAGCGGGCGGTGGCACGGGGGGCTGCAGTGAGCTGTGGGGCGGAGGGTGGCCGTGCTGAGCCCAGCAGCAGGGTAGAGGCAGCTGGAGCTGGTCCTGGATGAAGACAATGGGTTTTGTTGCTGGCCTGGTGTCGAAGGGGCTTGAGGACCTCCAGGCTGGAGCATTCTGAGCTCCCCCTGCCCGTGCCAGCGGCTCCCCGGGGTGTCGCTGCGGCCGCGTTTCCTCCCCGCTGTGGCGCGTTGCTCTCGGTCTGAACGGATCTGCACATCCTTGCTGCCGCCGATCACGCCTGACCGGCTGCGCCCGCACGGTGCCGGGCAGTCCCCGGACCCGCTGCCCGGCGTGCCAGGCCCGGCTCTCCCTGCCAGCCATGCGGGGCTGGCGCGGACCTAGAGCAGAGTTCAGCCCAGGCTTCTGCTTGGGGGCAGCTTCCCGGCGGCTGCAGGCGCTCGGACTCTCTGTGGGGCCCCTGTGAGGCTCAGCTGGCTGCATCCACCCCACTGCCACTCGGGACAGGGCGGCTGTGGCCCTTCTCACCCGTCTCCAGCATGGATCTCCTGCAAAAGAGCAAATACAGCCACCTGCGGAACGAGTCCGTCTCCTCTCCGGAGGAGGCCGTGGCGGGCCTGGGAGTCCTGCCCTCCCCAGTGGAGTCCCTTGCAAGCATGCAGTCTCTGCCTGGTTCCCTGTCCTCCTCCCTCGGCCACGCTGCGCCTCTCGGGGAGCTCTCGCCTGAGCTGGAGGAGAGCCCTACCACCCTCTGCTCCTTCTTCCCCAAAATGGCCAACCTGAAGCTCTCCAATCCCGCCAACCTGCTCAGCTTGCGGGGCTCTTCAGCCAGCAGCAGCCCAGGGGAGCCTGGTCCCCCTGGGGTGCCAGCGCTAGTGCCAGGGGGTGGTGGCAGCCCCGGCTCAGTGAGACCTGTCACTGTCTGTTCCCAGGATATGAACAAGCTGAGCTGTGGGAAGAAGACGCGGGTGGAAGGTGGCCAGCTGGGGGGTGATGAGTGGACCCGCCACGGCAGCTTTGTCAATAAGCCCACCCGTGGCTGGCTGCATCCGGATGACAAGGTCATGGGCTCTGGGGTCTCCTACCATGTCCGGGTGAGTGCTGGTGAGGGTCACATTGTGGGGATTTGGGGACCTGCTGGCGGGAGGATGCACCATGCTCTTTGGGAGGGGTGGGGGACAGGGCGGGGTGGTGGGCAGTGGGATTCCCAGGGAAGTTACTGCTGTGAGCCGGGGTGCTTGAGGCCCCAGTCCCCTCCCTGGGGGCATGGGGGACAAACTCCACGGCTGGCCAAGCTCACCTTGCTCTCTTGCAGTACATGGGCTGTGTGGAAGTGCTCCAGTCCATGAGGGCTCTGGATTTCAACACCAGGACACAGGTGACCAGGTGAGCTCCGCCTCTCCCCAGGGGCTGCTCCTTTTGGGGACGGGTGAGGAAGTTGTCTGAGCCCTAGGCAAGCCCCTGGTAGCACGTGGGGCTTTCAGTGGGGGCCAGGGGCTGCTGCAGGCCATCAAACACTAATTCCAGTGTACTTCGCCCACCCAAAGAGCCCCTGAGAGCTTCCACTTTGTCACCCTGTCTCTCCTGTGCTGATCCCTGTGTCCCCACTGTCCTGAGTGCCGTGTTTGGGGAGTCTTAGGGCAAAGCAGGCACTGTGGGGGCTGACGTTTCATTGCACTCCCTGCAGGGAGGCCATTGGGCTGGTGTGTGAGGCTGTGCCTGGTGCCAAGGGAGCCGTGAGGAGGAGGAAGGTGAGGCCTGGCTGGGAAGCTGCTGGGGGGGGAGCATTTGTGGCTGCTTTGGGCACAGGGCCAAGGACCAGATCCCAGCCCAGCTGGCAGTGCTGTGCTGGTCAGGCCAGGGCTCTGATCTCCCAGCTGAGGCTTGGGCCAGGGCCACTGGTGAGGACAAGGTGCCCATCTCTGCTGTGGAAGCAGTGGGATGTGCCCTGTCCTGCTGCTGGGCTGTCTGGTGTGGGGAGCCCCTTCTCTATGCTACCGTTTGCCCCCAGCCCTGCAGCCGCTCCCTGAACTCCATCCTGGGCAAGAGCAACCTGAAGTTTGCAGGCATGCCCATCACCCTGACCATCTCCACCAGCAGCCTCAACCTCATGGCCTCAGACTGCAAGCAGGTGAGAATGGGGAGGGGTTGGGTCGCCTTTGGACAAGCAGGAATCCTCGTGTAGCTCACCCCAGATCTTGCTGGGGCAGAGGATGCCCCCAGCCTCCCCAGGGAATGTCTGGATGGGCTGTGAGATGAGTGCTCACCTCCCTGGGGCTGAAGAGGTGGGAGGAATATCCCGTGTGCTTTGTGGGATCTCTCCTGGGGACGGTGAGACCCAAGTCCCCCTTGCCTGGGGCCAGATCTCCTGGTTTTGACCCCACTCCCAGTGGCGTCCCAATCCTCTTCCTGGTGGTCTGTGGCTCATAACCAAGGCTCTGGAGGATTTTGAGCCCCCATGGCAGGTCAGCCCTGGGAAGAGCGGGATGTGCCACCCCCTGGGTGGGTGACAGGGAATTCCTGGCTGTGTCCAACAAGCTCTCTACCTTGCAGATCATCGCCAACCACCACATGCAGTCTATTTCCTTTGCATCAGGGGGAGACCCGGTGAGTACCTGGCAGGGTCCCCCATGTGTGGGGGCCTCTCCTGCCCTCTGCAGCTCTCAGGCCCAGTGCTCCCCAGCAGCCCTGTCTCACTCTGCTGTCTCACCCGCAGGACACGGCTGAATATGTTGCCTATGTTGCCAAAGACCCCGTCAATCAGAGAGGTGAGGGTGCTGCAGGGGTCCCCGACGCCAGACCCCGCTTCGCAGGTGTTCAGGATCAGCTCGGTGTAGGGGGGGAACTGGGTGACCCCTAAGAAAGCTCCTGGGTGTGCAGGGCTGGCTCAGGGGTGGAGAACTTCGGTGCTGGAGTTCCACAATCCCACCCTTCCCATTTTCTACCCAGCCTGCCATATCCTGGAGTGTCCCGAAGGCTTGGCGCAGGATGTGATCAGCACCATCGGGCAGGCCTTCGAGCTGCGCTTCAAGCAGTACCTGAAGAACCCTCCAAAGCTGGTGACCCCCCACGACAGGTCAGGGCAGGGCGGCGTGACAAGGAGGAAGGCGGTTTCGGAGAGGGGCTGCTCTCACGGGCTTATCTGTGCTGTGCTCTCCCAGGATGGCAGGCTTTGATGGCTCTGCCTGGGACGAAGAAGAGGAGGAACCGGCCCCGGATCACCAGTACTACAACGACTTCCCTGGCAAGGAACCTCCCATCGGGGGAGTCGTGGACATGCGGCTGCAGGACGGGGCTGCTCAGACCCCAAATCACTTGGGTGCCACACTGGTGAGGCTCTGGGCACGTCCTCTCGGGGAGGCACCATCTTACAAGGGAGACGTAGGGACCCTGACCGGGCCGTGGGTTCTGCTGAAGGTTATTTGTGTGGGGTGTGGGGAGCAGGAAAGGGGATGGGGGCTCATCACTGCCTCTCCCTGCAGCCTGTTGGCCAGTCATCCGGTGGGGAGTATGACCCCCAGAAGCAGCATGCTCCTGCCCAAGGTAACGTGATTTGTGTCTCCATCCTCTTCCATGGACCCCCCGATGGTCTGACGGGGGGGGCCAAAGGTGGGCTGAAGCCCTGCTGACCACAGTGCTCCTGCTAGCAGGGAGAGAGAAGTACCCAGCTCCAGCAGGCACGTCTGGGCGCACAGACCTCTTTGACGACCCGTCCTACGTCAACGTGCAGAACATGGACAAGACACGCCAAGCTCCAGCCGCCAGCACCCCCGCCACAGCCAATGGCAGCACGCAGAGGGACCTTTTTGACATGAGTGAGTGAACAGCACCTGCAGCCAGGGCTGTGGACAGGGCTGTGGGCTTGCTGACCATCCCCCCTGCTCCTCTGTCCTTGCAGAGCCCTTTGAAGACGCCCTGCGTGCGCCCCCGTCTGCGCCCGCGGCGCTGCCCCCCGCCCAGGTGGTGGCCTCCATGGAGGAGCAGCTGAGACGGGAGCCCTGGTACCACGGGAAAATGAGCCGCAAGGAGGCCGAGAAGCTGCTGAAGGTGAACGGCGACTTCCTGGTGCGGGAGAGCACCACCACCCCCGGCCAGTATGTGCTGACCGGCTTGCAGGGTGGGCAGCCCAAGCATCTGCTGCTCGTGGATCCCGAGGGAGTGGTGAGTCCACGCAGGGGATGGAGCTTGGGACAGCAGGGTGGGTGTTAAGGGTTACAAGAGCCACCAGAGCATTGGGGTTCTGCATTGCGGGTCAGGGAACAGCTCTGGGCTGGCTTTGGGGATGGACGGGGCCTGGCAGAGCATGGGTTTGAGACTGCAGCCCCGGGTCTGCGCCATGGAGGGTGGTAGCTCTGGCCTCATGTGGGCACTGACAGCCTCCTGAGCGCCCCTTTTCTGGCCCCCCAGGTGAGGACAAAAGACCATCGCTTTGAGAGCGTCAGCCACCTCATCAGCTACCACATGGACAATCACCTGCCCATCATCTCGGCCGGCAGTGAGATGTGCCTGCAGCAGCCAGTGGAGAGGAGACTGTGAGCGCCCGGGGACCCCAGTGCCCGGCACCCCCAATGCGCAGCCCTCCGGCCGTGTTCCGTGCCCCAGGCAGCCCTCAGACTCTTCAGGTGCTCCACCCGGGACTGAGCATGGACTTGGCAGAGGACAGGGCCTCTCTCCTTTCACCACGTGGAGCTGGTGGCCGTGGGGGGGCTCAGGCTGTGAGTGCCTGCAGGGTAGGGAACTGTTCTTGCAAAGCCCGTGCCCCTCCAGCTCCAGCCTTTGCAGAGCAGCTCAGCTCCTACCAAAACCCAGCCCTGCTGTTGTGCCACGGCCACTCTCGGGCTCAGGACCGGCAGGGCTGAGCCCCCCTGAGCCAGAGGCAGCCTGTCCTTATCTCTGGCCCCTGGGCAAAGGAGGGGGCCCATGGGGGGGCTCAGCTCCCCCAAGCACGAAGCCCTCGACCGAACCGGATCACTTTACGTGTTAACTCTGTGCCTTGACCCCGCAGGTCCCACACTCTTATGCAAGGGCAGGGGCTGGTTACAGAGCCTCCCCTGCGCTCCCAGCACCCCGTACCCCTTCCGTGACATGCTTGTGCTCCAGGACACGTCCCGTTCCTCCCTGCCCGTGTCCCGGCTGGGCTAGGGCAGCTCCGGCAGCCCCGGGGGGGTTGGCGGGAGGCCCCCCCTGCATGCACAGTGTAACTCCGCCAAGCCAAAGCGCATCCCCGCCCCTCGCAGCCCCAGGCCCCTGCCCCGCTATACCAAAGGAACTGGCGGTTGTATTAAAGTTGGTATTTCTCTAGGCCTGGCTGGTGTGAGCTGGGAGGGGTCGCTGTGGGTGGGGGGGGGGGTTCCCCCCGTGCCCTTCGTGCTTTTCCCTTCTTCCCCCCCGGACCTCGTACGTGGTTTGTCCCGTCTGTTCTTTCCCCCCCTCCCATCGCCTTGCATTTGGTTTGGTCCGGATGGCGGGGGGGGGGGGGGGGGGGGGCGGGAGCCTGCGGTGATTGACGCGTCCCTGGCGCGCGCCGCCCCGCCCCGCCGCGCGCCGCGATTGGCCCCGCGCGGCTTCCGGTTCCGGTGGGGGCCATGGCGGCGGCGCGCGCGCTGTGAGGGCTCTATGGCGGCCCCGCACGCAGAGAAGCTGGAGGGAGCGGTCCCGGCCCCGCCGGCCCCGCCGGGGCCCCCGCACCCCGCGGGCAGCGCCGCCGCCGGCGGGCCCGGCCGGAAGCAGGGCAAGGCAGGTGAGCGCGGGAGGAGCGGGGTGGGTGGGGGTCGCCCCGGCTCCGCTGACGCGGCCTCGCCTGTCCCCGCAGGGCTGCAGATGAAGAGCCCCGAGAAGAAGCGGCGCAAGTCCAACACGCAGGTAGGGCCGGGCTCCGGGCGGCGCTGGGGCCGGGGACGCGCCGCAGCCACCCTGACCGCCACCTTCTCCCCGCAGGGCCCTGCCTATTCGCACCTCTCGGAGTTCGCCCCGCCGCCCACTCCCATGGTGGATCACCTGGTGGCTTCCAACCCCTTCGAGGATGATTTCGGGGCCCCCAAGGTGGGGGCGGCGCCCGCCCCTTTCCTGGGCAGCCCCGTCCCCTTCGGCGGTTTCCGCATGCAGGGCGGGATGTCGCCGCAGGTGCCCCCTGGTTACGGCGGGGGTCCCCAGCCGCTGCGGCGGCAGCCGCCCCCGTTCGCCCCCGGGCAGATGGGCCCGGCCTTTAGCATGCCCCCCCAGAATCCCAACTACGTGCAGCCGGGGGGCTTGAGCTTCGCCGGGCAGCCCTTCAGCCAGCCCCTCGGACAGAACTTCAGCCCCCCCATGGGGCAGCTCATGCAGGGGCCCGTGGCGGGCTTCGGGCCCATGATGTCCCCCACTATGGGGCAGCCCCCCCGGGGGGACATGGGACCGGGGCCAGCCCTCAACCCGCCCGGGGGCCCAGCCGTGGCTCAGCGCTTCAGCCAGCCCAGCAACCTCTTTGGACAGTCGCCCATGCAGCGCCCCGGGCAGAACATGCCCCCCTTGCCTCCCACGGCCAGTCCCTTCCCCGGGGCGGATCCCGGCTTCCCCGCCAGCAGCGAGGAGGGGGGCAAGAACCCTCCCCCCAGCACCTTCGCCCAGGAGCAGCACTCGGGCTCCCCCGCCGCCGTTAACGGGGCGCAGCCCGCCTTCGCCCCCGGCAGCGCCGGCCGCAGCGCCGGCACCCCCGAGACCAACAGCCTCCCCCTGCCGCCCCCCGGCAAGGCCGGCGGCGCCTCGGGCCACCAGCCGCCCCCGGGGCTCGTGTACCCCTGCGGCGCCTGCCGCAACGAGGTGAACGACGACCAGGACGCCATCCTGTGCGAGGCCTCGTGCCAGAAGTGGTTCCACCGGGAGTGCACGGGCATGACCGAGAACGCCTACGGGCTGCTCACCACCGAGGCCTCCGCCGTCTGGGCCTGCGACTTCTGCCTCAAGACGAAGGAGATCCAGTCGGTCTACATCCGGGAGGGCATGGGACAGCTGGTGACCGCCAACGACGGCTGAGCCACCGTTCAGCCGCCATGCCGTGTACAGCTTTCCCCGCTGATTTAGGACCAAACACCCGTTTTTTGTAGCTGTCACCCCCCCTCCGCCCCCCGCCAGCCAGAGAGCCACTGCCGTGCGCTGGCTGTGGCTGCTCACCGGGCACTGCCTGGCACCGGGACCTGCCAGGGGAACAGGGACGGTGCTGGCCGTGCCCTTTGCCGTGGGCCAGGCTGTGGCCCCGGTGCACCGGCTCGGTGAGGGCTGGGGCTTCCTGCTGCTCCACGGTGCTGCCCCCGGTCAGGTCATTAGCCGTGCAGGGGGGCGCCTCCTGGGCTGTGCAGCGCTCCTGGTGTCCCTTTCCCCATTCACGGGGCAGTCCCGGTGCCCCCTGTACCGGTGCCGGTACCCGCTCCCCACCCCGGCTCCGTCCGTTTTAGCCAACGGTTAATGGAAATTTTTGTACCGTCGTTATAAAACTCTTAAACGCGCCTGTCGGTGTCTGTCCGGGGGTGTCGGTGTGTGTCTGATACCGGGTTTGGGGGGGGGGGGGGGGGGGGGGGGGGTGTCCGGTACCGGCGGGGCGGTGCCCGCTGTCCCCGCCCCCTCCTCGCGCCGCGGGCTGTGATTGGCCCGCTCGCGTCACGTGCGCGCCGGGGGCTCGGGGGCGGCCCCGGGGAAAGTTCCCGGCAGGACGCGGCGGGCGCAGGTACCGGCACCGGCACCGGCGGGAGCGCTGCCCCGGCCGCGCCGAACCGCCGCCGCCACGCGGCTGAGGGCGCGGCCGCAGCACCGAGAGGCCGCGGGGAGCGGAGAGGAGGGGGCTGTCAGCGGCGGGACCGTCACCCCCAGGCCGGTTCTGCGTCCCGGACCGGGGGTAGGGGGGAAGAGAGGGGCGGGGGCTGCGTGAAACCCCCCCCGTCCGGTGCTGCCGCTTTGCTGCGGAGCGGTGGGATCCCCACCGGGGGCCCCCGGTTCCCCCACGCCGGGCCCTGCGTGTCCCGTCCACCTGCTGGGTCGCATCACCGGCTAAAAATACCCCGCGGCGGCAGCTGGTGGCGGGGGGTGCAGCCGCACAGTCGGTGCACCGGGACCGCTCCCTGAAAGCCTCCCAGCTACCGGCTGGCACCGGGACCGTGGCTCTCCCGGTCACATCCAGCCGGTCCCGGGAGCTGGGTCGTGTCCCGCTGTCCGTGTGTCCGCCCATCTGTCCCCCTTGCAGGTAGCGCTGGACCGTCCCCATGGCGGAGAAATCGGATCCCCGAGATTCAGAGAGCGGCTGGGTGCTGGCGGGCAGCGAGGTGAGGGCTCGCAAACCCCAGAACAGACCCTCGCTGCCTGAGATCTCCAGGGCAACATCCCAGAACTGGGACCCCATGCCTCGGGGCCCTTAGGGCAGCCCCCCCAGAGCTGAAGACCCCCGGAGTGCCGACCTGGGGCTGCAGGCACATGGGGGTCGGGGCTAAAGGTGTCTCCCTGTGTACCCCCTTCCCCTAGGGACTGCCCATTGACACGGTGGGTCCAGAGCAGGACTCGGCCTCCCCTGGGTCTGACAATGAGGAACCAGAGGAGGAGGAGGAGGATGAAGGCACCCAGGACACAGCCACAGGCAGGCAGCCACCAGGGGTATGGGGCGAGCCTGGTGTCACCTTCCTGTGCCACTGTCTCATCCCCATGCTCTGCCTCTCCCCAGCTGTGACCGCCAATGGTGCCACTGCCTTCCCCAGCCAGACCTTGTGCCCCGAGGGCAGCGGGCAGGGGGTGAGTCAGGCCAGGGGGCTGGGGGTGGGCTGCTCCCCTCACAGGGATACCCCATGTGCCAGTGCCTGTGTCTGCAGGACCCAGAATGTGAGGACTCCAAGGCATTGGCAGGGCCTGCCCTGGAGGGCTCCGCAGAGCCCAGCGTGTTGGAGGGCGATGAGCAGGAGGAGCTGAATGCTGAGGCTGAGCCACAACCCTGCCCTGACACCTCCCAAGCAGGTCAGGCCTCACAGGGGACGAATCTGTGCTGGCAGTGTTTAGGTGTAGACCCTCCCTGGAGGTCCCCCCCGTGTCCCCCTAGGGCCAACAACGGAGGACACGTCCTGCTCCAGCAGCGACAATAACATGGAGGGGCTGCGGTGGCGGCCGGGCCACAAGCCTCATCCTGGGCCTGCCACTGTCACGAGGGGGACACCAGACCCTGGTGATGATGGGCTCGGTATGAGCACGTACCTGCTGGGTGCCTTGGCCTTGGTTGCTGTGGGGCTGCTGATCATCACTGGTAAGTGGGGTCCCAGTGGGCCCCAGGGACAGGGTGGGGTCCAGACATCCCCCTCATTGTCCCCTCCTCTCCCCAGGTGGTATCTACGACGTGGCAGATGGTGAGTAGAGCCTGGCCCACCTGGGCAGGGGGACCCCTCGCAGCAGCCTGGACATTCAAACCCACGTCCTTCTCTGCAGGCCCTGTGGAGAGCGAGGGGAGCTGGGACTTGGCTGCTGGGGAGCAGGAGTCACTGCTGTCCAATGTAAGGAGGGGTCTCAAGCAGGGCTGAGTGAGGGCAGAGGGTGTCCTCAACCCCCCCCAGGGCTCCCAACCCTCCTGTCCTCCAGGACTCGCAGCAGAAGCCCCCTCTGCCAGATGATGGGGGCCCGCAGAACGTGCAGTCCATGAGCCAGCTCCTGGACAAGCTGGCCAAAGAGAACCAGGAGATCCGGCTCATGCAGGCAGAGCTACAGGTTGGTGCCCAGTGCCACGCCTCTGTGCCGCGTCCCGGTGCTGGCTCTGCCGCTGCCACCTCTTTCACAGCCCCCCACCCCTGCCCCAGGCCCACAAGGAGGATCTGCAGGCGCTGCTGCGCAAGAGCGAGGGCGAGGCGGCCGCGGCCGGGGCGCAGCAGCAGAGCCTGGCCGCGGAAAACGCGCGGCTGCGAGCGGCGCTGGAGCGGGAGGTGACGGCGCTGCGGGAGGCCCGGGCTGAGCTGAGGCGCCTGCAGGCCACGGGGGCCCCTGGCAGCCCCGGGGAGCCGAGGGCAGAGCAGCCGCGTGCCGCGGAGCAGCCGCGTGCCGCAGGCGTGCCGGGGCACGGCAAAGCCGCGGCGCGGCGGCGCGGCAGCCTGGATTCGCTGCGGCAGGAGCTGGCCGACGCCCTGGACCGCGTGCGGGGCTCTGGGGATCTCCAGGGGCTCGTGGAGGAGCTGAGCACCCTGGAGCAGCACCTGGCCCAGGTGCTGGAGGCAGACGGGTCGGGCTCCTTCTCCACGCCCTGGAAGAAGCCATCCAAGGTGGAGAAGGAGGGCAGGTGGCACAAGCAGCATGGCACAAGGGGGTCCCCCCACGAGCAGGAGAGGAGAGAGCAGGGCAAACCCCACAAGAAGGATTCCCGAGCCCCCCGTGAACACAAGCCAGGCAAAGCCTGGGGGAAGCCGTCTCACAGCCACCCCCGGCACGATTCCCGTGAGTTGCCCAGGCTCAAGCGGTACCGGGCGCCACAGGGCTGTTCTGGGGTGACCGACTGTGCCCACAAGGAGGGCCAGGAAGTGCTTGGGGTTGCACTGGAGCCGGTGCAGAAGGTGCAGTTCCTGCGTCTGCTGGAGAGCTTCATGGAGCAGCTGGGCTTGGGGAGACAATTTGGGAGGCTGGCGCCGCAGCTCGATGGGGCCTTCAGGGCTGACGGCGTCTTTGCCCACGATCGCCTGCGGTTCGTCGATTTTGTGGATGACGTGGAGGATCTGCTGGAGGACGTGGCGAGGCAGGAGCGGGGCGACAAGGAGGCGGCCGATGGCTTTGAGGAGTACATGCTGCGGCACTACAGGGGGTGAGCTGGGGTGGGCAGTGCCAGGGCTCCCAGGGATTTTCCCCCCTACTGCCTCCCATCACGCTTTCCCTTCTCTTGCAGCGCCTCCGGGAACGTGTGGAACCAGAGAGCCCCAAGGCAGCATGGCACGCGTGGGTAGAGCCAGGGGGGCAGTAGTGTGCCAGCACTCCCACGCAAGGGCTCCCCACATGCTGTTCGTGGGGGTCTAGGGGTGACCCACACCCTGTAGGGCCAAGTAGGGCCACGTCCCCACCCAAATGCACTGTGTGACACTGCACTGCCACCATGAATAAAGTCACTGCTGGGCAGAGCTGCGTAGATGTGGGGAAGATGGGGGTAGGGGAAAGGGAGGGCGCTGAGGGATGAGGGCTGGAGAAATGGGGGTTCAGAGGAGGAATAGGGCGTGTAAGGGGAGAGCAGAAGTGCTGTGGGCAAAGGTGCTGTGAGAGGGGAGGAAGGAGTGCAGGGAGGAGGAAGGGCTGCTGGGGGAGAAGGGGCACAGATGAAAAGGCTGGGCAGAGAGGAATATGGTGTGTTGGGGGAGAAAAAAGGGTATTGGGGGTGCCAGGGGAAAATGGGGATTTAGAGGAGGAACAGCGAAGAGGAAAGGGGAGTGCTGGAGGAAGTGAGGAGCAGTTGAAAAAGTGGGGTGCAGGCGGGGCATAGGAATGTTGAGGAGGAAGGGTGCTCGGAGAGAAAAGAGGGTACTGGGGGAAACGGATGCTGGGAGAAAGCGGGGTGCAGAAGAGGAATAAGGATTGTGGGGGGCGGGGGAAGAGTGCTGGGCAAATACAGATGCTGGGAGGAGCAGGGAGCATCAGAGGAGAATGGAGGGTGCGAGGAGGAAGTGGGGGCTCGGGGGCAGCGCAGGACAGAGGGGCACAGGGCTGTTGGGGTGCGGATCGGACCCCCCAATGGCCCCGGGTGGTGCGGGCTCTGCCCGGCAGGGGGCGCGCTGGCTGCCGGGGGCGTGGTCAGGGGCGGGGCCGGTTATACGGGGGCGTGATTGTGGGCGTGATCGATTGTGTTGGGGCGGGGCCGATGTTGCGGGAGGGCGTGGTTGTGGGCGGGGTCGGTGGTGCGAGGGCGTGGTCGGGGGCGTGGTCGGGGCGGGGCCGGAGCGCCGATGGCGGCGCCACGCACGGTGCTGCTGCTGAGCGGGAAGAGGAAATCCGGGAAGGATTTCGTGGCCGAGGAGCTGCGGAGCCGGTACCGAGCCGGGCGGGACTGGGGCCGGGAGTGAGGGTGGGGAGGACACGGTACCGGCGCACAGGGAGGCCGGGACTTGGCCGAGCGGAGCCGGTGCCATTGCCCGTCCCGCTCATCCCTCTCCCGCAGGCTGGGCCCTGATGTCTGCACCATTCTGCGCCTCTCCGGGCCCCTCAAGGAGCAGTACGCCAAGGTACCGAGCCGTGTCACCCCCGCCGAGCTGTGCCATCCCACGTTCGTACCGTGCCACACCGTGCCACACCTTCCTGAGCTGTGCCAGGACACTGCCGTGCTCATACCGTGCCACACCGTGCCACACAGTGCCACACCTTCCTGAGCTGTGCCAGGACACTGCCGTGCTGTGCCGTGCCTTCCCACACTCGTACCGTGCCACACCGTGCCACACCATCCCGAGCCATGCTGGACAGTGCCATGCTGTGCTGTGCCACACTCACACCGTGAGCCACACGGTGCCACACCTTCCTGAGCTGTGCCAGGACACTGCTGTGCTCATACCGTGCCACACGGTGCCACACCATCCTGAGCTGTGCTGGCCGTGCCATGCCGTGCCATGCCACGCTCACACCGTGAGCCGTGCCGTGCCACGCTGAGTTGTGCCAGGGCATGTGCTTTGCTGTTCTCTGCCTTCCCACGCTCGTGCTGTCCTGCCCTGCGCCGCACAGTGCTGTGCCGTGCCGTGCCATGCTGTGCCATGCTGTGCCATGCTGTGCCGTGCTGTGCCATGCTGTGCCGTGCTGTGCCATGCTGTGCCGTGCTGTGCCGTGCTGTGCCATGCTGTGCCGACTGATGCTTTGCCATGCTGCTCCACACCAAGCCGTGTCAGGACGGGCTGTACCAAGTCGTGCCATCCCACGGCCGTGCCATGCCATGCCACACCGTGCCAGGCCGTTGCTGTAGCGTGCTGTGCCGTGCTGAGCCGTCCCATCCCGCCGTGCCGTGCCGTGCCGAGGCGCGGCGTGTCGCGGCAGCCGTGGCTGTGCCACGCCGTGCTCGTGTGCCCGGGCCATGCCTACTGACCCCCCCACCTTCCCCGCAGGAGCACGGGCTCGACTTTGAGCGACTCCTGGATGCCAGCGCCTACAAGGAGAGCTTCCGCCAGGACATGATCCGCTGGGGCGAGGAGAAGCGCCGCGCCGACCCCGGCTTCTTCTGCCGGGCAGCCGTGGAGGGGGCCCGGTGCTCTGGGGGTACCGGGGGCCCGTGTGGCAGCCGGTGTGGGTGAGCTCTGGGGGTGCACACGGGGGGCACAGGCGGGGCAGCACAGGTGGGTGAGCTCTGTGCTGCAGCTGGTGTGGGTGAGCTCTCGGGGGGCACAGGCTGTGGCAGCCGGTGAGCTCTGGGGGTACCCGGGGGCAGAGGGGCTCTGGGGGGTACCGGGGGCACAGGCTGGGCAGCCGGTGCAGCCAGGCTGTGGCAGCCAGTGAGCTCTGGGGGTGCACAGGGTGCTGCACCGGGTGGGTGAGCTCTGGGGGTGCACAGGCTGGGTGCAGGGTGTGGGTGAGCTCTGAGGGGACACAGGCCCCGGTGCACAGGGGGCACAGGCTGGGTGCAGTGACTCTGGGGTGCACGGGGGGCGGCGGGTGCAGCCGGTCTCTGGGGGTGCACAGGGGTACGTGGGTGCTGAGTGGTTCCGGGCTGCCTACGGGGACGCGGTGCAGACCGTGAGGGTGGTGGCTTCTGAGGAGACAAGGAAGAGGAGGAACTGGGTCTTTGTCACTGGTGAGCGAGGGAGGGGCAGCTTGGCCTGGCGTGACAGCAAACCTGGGGCTGCCCAGCGGGCACAGGTCTGCTGCCTCCACTCCCCTTCCCCTTGGCAGTGGGAGCAAGAGGCTTTGGATCAAGGCCCCCAGCTCTGGGGGGGTGAGGCCATGGTGGGGGTGCAGACAGACACATCCTGACCATCCTTGGGGCCTCGCTGGGCTCTGTGCTACCAGGGGTGGACGACGCCGAGTCTGAGTGCGGCCTGGACCAGGGAGTGGCCTTTGACTGGGTGATCACCAATGACGGGGATGAGGTGGCCCTGGGCGAGCAGCTGGAGATGCTGGTGCAGTCTCTCCACAGGAGCCTATAGCTCCCTGTCTCTTCTCTGGGGCGTGGGGAGTGCATCATCCCCAGCCCCTCAGCATCTCCCCTTCCACCTCCTGCTGATGCTTCCTGTTCTGGAATAAAGCTCTGACACTGAGAACCGCTGCCCTGTGTCTCATTTCTGGGGAAGGGACACACAGGTGATCCTGCCCCGCTCCCACCACGGGTTTCCCAGCTTTCGGGAGGCAGAAGTGCAGTTCTGCCCAAGCAGGGGCCACCAGCCGGGTGTTTCATGGTGTCATTTTTTTAATAAGGTTTCTAGTAGCCAATTCTCTACAGATTATCTGCTTCCCAAACTCCTGCACTCACATCTGCTCCTCTCCTGCAACAGCTGGGCACGGCAGGGGGTGGGGCTGGGGGTGCCTGGGGGGTTTGGGGGGCACTAGGGCCCTACATACATCTGTATGTATATATCCCATATATATACCCCTAGCCTGACCGTGACCTTGGGGACACCGTGAGACACACCACAGTGCCCCCCGTCCATGGGGTGACCCCCCCCGGATGGGAACACCGTGAGACACACACACCGTGCCCCCCGTCCATGGGGTGACCCCCCCCGGGACGGGAACACCGTGAGACACACACACCGTGCCCCCCGTCCATGGGGTGACCCCCCCCGGGACGGGAACACCGTGAGACACACACACCGTGCCCCCCGTCCATGGGGTGATCCCCCCCGGGACGGGAACACCTGCTCCGGCTGCCGCCCGTAATCTCCAGCCTCTAAACGGATTAAAGGGGATCATATCAAAGGATGGAGGGGGATGCCCTGGGGGGAACTCAACGGGTTAAACCAAGGAGGGGTCGGTCGGGACTCGCCCATCGCACCGGCGCCCGGTGCAACCCGGTGCACTACAAGTCCCGAACGACCCCGCAGAGATGCAGGAGCCGGGGGTGTGATGGGGGGGAGATCCGAAGCGGGGAGCGGGCGGGGATGATGTCAGCCTGCGGGGAGCCCCGGCGTGGCCAATGGCGCTGCGGGGCCGGGCCAGCGGCAGCGGCGGGGGCGGTGGCGGCGGCGATAGCGGCGAGAGCGCGGAGCCCATTCATGATCCGGCGAACGGGGCCGGTGGCGAGTAAAGCGGAACCGGTGCCCTGCAAAGCGGCGCCGGTACCGCCGTCATGGAGACATCGGGGCATCTCCACGATTCGGGCGTGGGGGACTTGGAGGAGGATGGTCGGTGTCCCTGCCCGTTACCGGGGGACGAACGGTCACCGCCGCCGCCCTCCGCGCTGCCGCCGCTCCAGCACAGCCTGTTGCACTCCTCGCCCGGGTCGCTACGGGCCCCTCCTCCTCCTCCCGCCGCCCCCGCCGCCCTCCACCCTTCCTCCCGCCACGGCAGCCAGCTCAACCTCGGCGACCACCCAGCGGGCTCTGGGGTGGCGAGCAGCAAGCACCGGCAGCCCAGCCCTTTGGTTCACCGGCGGGACAGCAACCCCTTCACCGAGATCGCCATGAGCTCCTGCAAGTACAGCGGCGGGGTGATGAAGCCCCTCAGCCGGCTCAGCGCATCCCGGCGGAACCTCATCGAGGCCGAGCCGGAGGCGCAACCCCTGCAGCTCTTCGGTGCCGGTGAGCCCCCCGAAATCGTCGTCTCACGCGAGGACAACCACGCGCCCGCCGCCCACCGTCCCACCCGGCCGCCCGCCCGGCCGGCCCCCAGCACCTTCGCCAAGGGGCCCAAGCGCAAGGCACAGAACATCGGCTACCGGCTCGGGCACCGCCGGGCGCTGTTCGAGAAGAGGAAGCGCCTCAGTGACTACGCGCTCATCTTCGGCATGTTCGGCATCGTCGTCATGGTCATTGAGACCGAGCTCTCCTGGGGGCTCTACTCCAAGGTACCAGCGGGGCCGGGGGGGTGTGTGCGGGGCTGGTGGCTCCTGACGGTGCCTGGTGGGGCCAACACGGCCCCATCTGTGGAGCGGGATGAACATGGAGCTGATCTGGAGCGGAGCAGGGGCAGGCAGGCTGGCCGGCGGCCGGCAGGATGTTCCCGGAGCTCTGGTGGATGCCGCAGCCACAGGTGTTGGACAGGGCGAGCTCCCGGCCGGAGGTGCAGGGGCTTTGTGCTGGTGGCTGCTCTCTCCAGTCCTGCCCCGGGCTCTTTGCAGCAGCAGGCACCGAGCCACCGAGGTTTGTGGTGCCTGTTGCTGGCATGGCAGCGCGCTCCCCAAAAGCACTGTGCCCCCGGCCGTGCAGCGAAGCACCCCCTCCCTCCTCCTCCTCCTCCTCCTCCTCCTCCTCCTCCTCCATACCCCTTCCTGCCTTTATTTTTATTTTTTTAATTTTATTTTTTTGCAGGACAGTGTCTTTTATTTATAATTCTCCCCCCCCCCCCCCCCCCCCACGTCCCTTCCAGCTCCTGCTCCCGGGCTGCGCTGGTTGGCAGCGATATGAATAACTCTTTGTATAGACATCTGTCATGTTATTTATACTTATCCAGAGAGGGGAAGGCATCGGCACCCCCACCAGCACCCATGGGCGTCAGCGGGCCGCGAGGGGGCTGGGGTGCAGCCAGAGGGGGTCCCCGCGCCCCCGGGCAGGGGAAGGAGCGGGTGGGAAGGGGCTGCTCCCCCCTTCCCTTCCTGCCATCCTCCGGCACGGGCAGCGGGGAGGCAGCGGGAGCACCGCAGGTGGAGGAGGGGAGGCGTGTCGCCGGGGGTCCTGTGCTTTGGGGGACCCTGCTGCCTCCCTGCCCACCCAGGTGCCTGCCTGGGGGGGTTCCTGAGCCCCATCCTTCCACGGCTGCCAGGGTCAGTGGGCATGGGGGGGCTGCGGGCAGCACTTCCACCGCTCTGAGGCAGGGGCATGCCTTGCTGCCAAGCTGGCATCCTCGCCGAGAAAGAAAGATGCTCCAACGCCAGAGCCTTTTCCTGGTGGTTCCCACTCCCCTTTGGCAGGAGCAAAGCCGAGCCACCATCCCCCACCCGCATCTGCTACCTGTTGAGTCGCAGCCACCCTCGCAGGCTCCGTGTGCCTGCATGCCTGGCACAGGGGGGGACCGTCCACCCCGACCAAGCCGCCAGCAGAACGCTGCCGTGCTCGCTTGGCCCCAGCACGCCGAGCTGCTGTGTCAGCTGGGGAAGACCCCGTGAGTCAGCGCTGCTGCCATGCAGCAGCTGTGACACGCTGCTGCCCTACCGTGACACAAACGATTGTGCTGACAGCCACGGGGTGCACGCAGGACAGTCCCTGGCTCCGGCCTCCCGAGGCCCTTGGC
Organism: Motacilla alba alba; assembly: GCF_015832195.1. Classification (NCBI taxonomy): domain Eukaryota; kingdom Metazoa; phylum Chordata; class Aves; order Passeriformes; family Motacillidae; genus Motacilla; species Motacilla alba. The sequence continues at coordinate 906,127 of NC_052040.1, forward strand.
CAGATTTGCAGCAGCTGGGTGTAAATCCCACCGCAGGCAGCAGCCCCCGGTGAGAAAGCAGAACTCACCGGCAGGGCCGTGACCACGGCGGTGGGAGCCCCTGGGATCAGGGCTGGCTGCCGTGGTGCAGATGGGGACGTCAGTGCAGCTCCAGCTCTGCCCCACAGCCCCAGCCGTGCCACCACGTGCAGCGAGGACACGGTGGCCAGGCTTTGCCTTGCCTGCTCCTTGCCTGCTCCTCGACTGTGGCAAGACAGGGCCTCTCCTGCCCGCAGGGCAATGCTGCTGCTTCCCACCACCTGGGCAGCACCACCGGGGCCAAGCATCCTGCCTCCTGCCACCCGCCTGGCGGAGCAGGACGTGTGCCAGGGGTGCCAGGGTCCTTCCCCACTTCGGCCTAGACCCTACGTTGTTTGCTGCGGGCACGGGATCCGGGAATGGCTCTTCCTGACAGGTCTCTCCAGGCAGGAGGCTTTGGGACGCTTGCCAGGCGGGTGCCCCGTGCAGGGTTTGTGCCCCTGAGGAGGGTCTGGCCAGAGCCACCTTGGCACAATGCTGCCCCGGAGCTCGCCTGTTAATAGTAGCGTTTAGTCACAGCACTTTTCTTAGCACCAGCCATTATATCCACACAATTGCACAGCCAGAGCCAAGTCGTTAACAATGCGGTGCCGCCTCCACAGCAAATAGTCCCTTCTCTGCGTGCAAACAGCCTGTGGGGATGGGGAGCCCGGGGAAGAGGGAGCCAAGCCAGGCCAGAGCCAGCCCGGCATGCTGGGGAGCCAAGGGTTGGGTGCCATGAGCCAGCTGGGTCTTGGCGGGCCGGGTGTGCCAGGCCTGGGCACGCTGGGGATGGCACGGAGCTGCGGGATGGGCGCTGAGGGGGTTGGTTTGGGAATAACATCGGGGTGAGGGGCCGAGCGTCGGCGGGGCTGGACTGTGGCTGGCACACGCAGGAGTTCAGGAGTGGTGAATCCTGCTTTTCCCAGCAGGGACCCGCCAGTTCGGCCATCAGGGAATCAGGGGCTGGTTTAATTTAGGTGAGGTTAATTAGCTGCAGGGTCTGTTAGATCTTCTGTGTGGATACCGTAACGCTGGGCTCAGGAGGGATGGGGCTGGGGCACGCGCTGCACATCTCAGAGGGGAGGTTGGGGACTGCACTCAGCAGAACGGAACTGAAAAAGAGTTTTGGGCTGTTTTTGCTGGTGGTGCCAGTGATGCTGGAGGTGCCAGCGCTGCTGATGGTTCTGATGGTGCCCTTACTACTGTGCCAAGCTGCTCAGGGGGGAGCTCAGCAAAAGTGCCACTGAGGATGGGGTAGCAGGTGTTGGGGGGCAGTGTTTTCTTTGGGGTGGGGAGCCCGGTGCCACAGCTGTGTGCCCCTTAATGCCTTCCCTGCTTTCACCCTGCAGGACTCCATGTTCTCCCTGGCCCTGAAATGCCTTATAAGCCTCTCCACCGTCATCCTGCTGGGCCTCATCATCGCCTACCACACACGGGAGGTGCAGGTAGGTCCTGGCATCCCCAGTGCCCAGCGAGGGGCTGCTGGGGTGGGCGGTGGGGTTTGCCAACCACCTGAGTGGGACGCAGCAGCTGAGCTCACATCCTGCTCCACCCTGCAGCATCCTTCCTCTTTGTCAGGGTCTGGAGGGGCAGCGAGGGTTCTTGGGGGGCATTTCTTGGTCTGAACCCCAGGAGCTGGGCAGATATGCTGGCGGCTCGGGGAGACTCCAGCCAGGAAGGGCTCAAGCCAGTCCAAGTGCCAAGGAAAGCCACGAAATCCTTTCCTAATCAGGGCTGCACACTCTCTTCCTCCCTGGGAAGTTAAAGGACTCCCAGTTTGTTCCAGGAAGGCTGTGCTTCCCTGTGCCCCGGCACAATGCCAGCCTGTTTGGGGCCTGGGAGGAATGAATCACCAGCCAGGAGAAGGAGCATCCTGGGAAGGGATGTCAAAGCCCCTGAGTGCACCAGAATCCCACCTTGTCCCTCCTGGGGCTGGGGGACAGAAGGGCTTTGCCATGGAGGGGCTGGCAGCAGCCTCCCACTCCCTGCCTGCCTCAGTGTCCCCTCCAGCTCAGCCTGCCCCCATGGGGACCAAGCCTGGGGGTGGGTGAGCTAACCAATGCAAATATTTGAGAGCTCTGCTTCTTGCTGGAATAATATTTACCCCAGGATGACGGTGGCTGGGGTCAGCGGGCGAGCTCTGCCCTCGGTGCTCGCTGCTTCCTCTGCTTGTTGTTCCTGGCAGTGGGTTGTGCAAACACAACATCCACCCAGGCAGCACACAGGTCATCCCACCTCTGCTGCCTTGACCAGAGCCCAAGTGCCACCGCTGTCCCTCTGCACGTGGGGACTGAACTTCACCGTGATCCCAGCTGCTCTGCCAGGCCAGTTAAACTGTCCAGACAGGGAATTAGATGAGTTTGACTCGATCTGCTCCAAAGTTGAGCTGGCTGCTCATTGCCCTGAGTGTTACAGAGTGTTACGAAGGAATTGCTGACAATCCAACAAAGATGTAAGTCCTCAACTCCTTGCACCTCTTGGCCAAGGTGGGGGACTGTGCTCACCCGGCCATGGCACTTTCAGACCTCCCAGCCTCTGGGAAACAATTACTTCAGCCCCTTCCCTCGGGATTCCCTCTCCCTCTCTTGCCCAGAGAAGCTGCGGCTGCCTCATCACTGCAAGGCCAGGCTGAATGGAGCTTGGAGAAACCTGGGATAGTGGAAGGTGTCCCTGCCGATGAAAGTGGGTGGAATGAGATGAGCTTTAAGGTCCTGTTCAACCCGAACCAGTCTGTGATTCTATCATCCTAATAACTGCGTTAATTAGTCCTTTGAAGGTCTTCCCGTGCCTCAGTTTTTCTGGGGCTGAGGCATCACTCGGCACCCCACTGATGTCTCTGGTGCCTGGGGCAGAACATGCCATCCTCTGCCAGCACCCTGTTGTCACCACAACACGTGCAGGAGAGCAGTGCTGGCAATGCTGCCAGCTCCTGCCAGGGTGTTGTGGAGGGGCAGAGACCCCCTCGTCCCTGTGCTTGGAGTGCCTGGAGCTGTTCAGGCTGTCGGTGAAACTTTATTCCTCATGAGGTGTCTCGGTAGCTTCACTCGGCCTTTGTTTTTCCTGGAGACGTGGTGGCTCTTGTTCCTTCCCCTGCTGGAGCCAGTGATGCTGGATGTGTTGGGAAATGCCCCCTCGGGTAGCACTGAGCCACTCTAGGTTTCCATGGAAACCCACTTCGATGCTTCACAGGTACAGAACAGGAGAGGGGCTGGCTCGAGGGAATCCTGCCCAAATCTTGCTCCTTCCCTTCCCTGGCCTGTGGCAACTCCCCATCATCCAGTCAAAAGGCTCCTGCCTTTTCCGCTTGCTAATTTGTTTATTTTAACACCCTTTTCCAGGAAGGAATAGGCTGTCAGCTTGCTAAATGCCTGAGGATCTCCCTTGACAGCTTGGAGCATTTTTGTAAACAATTTCTCAAACAAAGCAGCTAAAAGGAGCAGAGTTTTCCCCACAGAAAGGGAGGTGGCTGGGACAGCCGCTCCGTGAGTCAGTCCCAGTGGCTCCTGCCATCCCCAGGGAGAGCCCCAAATGCCGTGCCGTGCTAGAAGGGTGGCTGGCACAGGTGTCCCGGGGCCTCTGCCAGGGCAGGAGGGTTGTCCCTGGGCTCAGGGCCAGCTGGGGCCGTGCTCCTCACCCACCCCTCACCCGCTGCCTGGGCTCTGTGAGCAAGCAGGATTGAGGGCACGGACGGTAGCACCAGCTGCCACATCGCCCTTGGATCCCTTCCTGCTGGTTTCTTTGCCAGGAGCTGCTTACAGAGAGGCCCTGAGCACGTCCCTCCTGCCGGGTGGCCCTGTCACACCCGGGAGAGGCCAATGGCAGCCTCGGGACTGCCCCTGCCGAGTCACCTGGCTGCGTGGCTCCCAAGGCTCTGGTGGCACCCCAGGGAGGCCAAGCGAGCTGCCCGTCTCCCCAGCTCCGGCAGAGACCCCAACTCCATCACTGCTGATGGGAGAGGAGCTGCCGTACCCAGGATGAACCATCAGTTGCCATGACAACCCAATCCCATCTCCGCCAGCAGCTGGATGCTCTGGCTGTGGTGCTCACTGCCCAGATATTGCCCCGGCACTCAGGGTGTGACGATGTCAGCGAAGCCAGCGCCCCACCAGGAGCAGAGGGACCGGGGTGACCCATGCCGGTGCTCTGCGGCACCACGGCTTCCCCATTTCCGTGGCCTGGGGACGTTTTGGGAGGTGGGCTCCTGCCAGCCAGATTTTGGGGGAGCTGTCGCCATGCTGTGCCTGGGTGCGTGCTCAAGTGCAGGCACCTTAAAGTTTCGGTGTCCCCTGCAGCGTGACCATCCCTGACACCCACCAGCAGAGGTTGGTGGAGAGTCATTCCCACGTTTTTCTTCTCCATCCATCTCCAGCGCTTCTGGCTGAGCCACACCCGGCTCCTCTCAGCCCTGAGCCCCATCGCCTGTGCAGGGAGGGTTAGGGATGCCAGTGGGCAGGCTGTGGGGCCACTGGTAACGGTGCTTTTGCATCCTGGCAGCTCTTTGTGATCGACAACGGAGCTGACGACTGGCGGATAGCGATGACGTACGAGCGCATCCTCTACATCAGCCTGGAGATGCTGGTTTGTGCCATACACCCCATCCCCGGGGAGTACAAATTTTTCTGGACAGCTCGCCTGGCTTTCTCCTACACACCATCTCGGGCAGAGGCCGACGTGGACATCATCCTGTCTATCCCCATGTTCCTGCGCCTCTACCTGATTGCTCGGGTGATGCTGCTGCACAGCAAGCTCTTCACCGACGCCTCCTCGCGCAGCATCGGGGCACTCAACAAGATCAACTTCAACACCCGCTTCGTCATGAAGACCCTCATGACCATCTGCCCCGGGACGGTGCTGCTGGTCTTCAGCATTTCCCTCTGGATCATCGCCGCGTGGACGGTCCGTGTGTGTGAGAGGTGAGGGGGTTTGGAACGAGCAGGGGGTCAGGGGTCCGTGGCAGCTCAGGGTGCTCAGTGCCTGGTGGTTTGGGATGCTCAGCTGCTAAGGACGCACGGAGGTTCGGGATGCGTGGAGGTTTGGGATGTTGGAGGTGGTTTGGGATGCTCAGCTGTTAAGGACGCACGGAGGTTCGGGATGCGTGGAGGTTTGGGATGTTGGAGGTGGTTTGGGATGCTCAGCTGTTAAGGACGCACGGAGGTTCGGGATGCGTGGAGGTTTGGGATGTTGGGGGTGGTTTGGGATGCTCAGCAGTTCGGGACACGAGCATGACAAACAGCAGTTCGGGATGCGTGGAGGTTTGGAATGCTCCACGGTTCAGGATGTTCAGGAATGCGTGATGATGTGCAGCGGCTCTGGAAGCTCAGCAGCTTGTGGTCTGGGATTCACGGCAGTTTGGACTTCTCAATGGAGATGTGATGTTCCAGCACCCTGGAGGAGGGCTGCAGGGCTCTGGGGCCCTGTTGTTCCAGATGATAAATTGGCTGCACAGGCAGGAAGCAGAGCAGGGCCTGTCCTCACAGCGCCTAAGCCAGGCAGGATCCTTGTGCAAGAGGACATGTGCGGTGCCAGAAGCCCCAGGAGCACGGGCAGGGGACAAGGACAGAGGTGGGAGCTGGGGGCTGTGTCCGGGGAGGGCCCAGGGGTGCTGATGGTAAGTGACAGGGCCTGGCTCAGGCTCTAGCATCGCTGCGACTGACTGCCATGACAACACTGTGGTGACATACCCACAGCTCGGTGGCATCGCGCCAGCACCAGCGTGCTCAGCACCGGGGTTGCTGTGGCGACCAGCCTGGTGGGTATCACTGCACCTCCCTCTCTCAGGGACCCGCCACCACTCTTTGTCTGCTGAGGGAACCAGGGGGGCCGTGGTGGTGGCATCCCAGCGCCGTGCCAGGAGGTTTTCTCCACAGGCTGCCAGCAGCGCCTGGGGAAGGGAGGGCGGGTCCTCCACAAGCTGTCCTGTCGTGGCAGCTTTGTGGCACCCTTGGAACTAAGGTGCGAGGGATCACAACCGCCGGCACCCCAGGGTTACCTGGGATACCCAGATTGCTTTCAAAGGGAGAGGAAGGCCAAGCCCCCCTCCTCCTCAGAGTGGGACCCGTTGCTCTGGTCACGCTGCGAAGGGACATTAGGGCAGCTGTAAGTGCTGTGGCAGTGCTGTAGGATGGCACGCCGAGGTTTTATGAGCTTTTACTGGTTGCATTTGCCTTCCTGCCTCCCTTAATGATTCTCCCCTTATGAGCTGGATGCTCAGGCCCTGCCTAATCGTGTTTGAGAAATTGTGGTTTGTGCCTCCTCAGCAGGGAGCGGGCGGACAGGCACCCAGGACACACACAGGAGGGTAACCCAACACCTGGCAAGTCTTAGGCTGGAAGACGCAGTGAAGAACTATTAGGAGCAAAAATCCCCAGAAATTATGCAGACGAGGCGCTGCAGATCGTTGGCACCGCAGTTGCCATCACCTCCCTCGATGTACAGAGAGGCAGGAGAGAACCCAGGTGGGCTGGAGATGCGTCAGTCCTGGGGGATGCAGGGCCGGGGGAACGCAGAACCCCTGGGACACGCTCCATGTGTGAGGGATGCCATATCCCTTGTGGATGCACCAGCCCTGGGGGGACCACAGCTCCCACAAAGGCTACCCAGGCCGCGTCCCCCTGTCCCCACTGGAAAACAATTTGCTGCCTTTTGCAATTTGGGTGGCCCAAGCGGCACCCACCGGGCCCGGGCGGCTTAGAGGTGACGCCGCCTCTCCACAGACGTGCTTGTGGGGCTGGGGTGCTCCTCGGCACCGAGCTGTGGTCTCGGTGTCTGTGGGGGCAGCAGCATCCTCCCTCGCAGCAGCGAGTCGCTTAGCAACCTCGCCCGCTCTCCCGGCCACCGCTCCGCCGCCCGCGGTGCCGCCGCCAGCGCTGCCGGCCCGGCCCGACGGGCGCACACGTGTGCCCGCACGTGTGCCCTCCGTGCCACCGGCCCCGGGGCTGCCCGGAGCCCCGGGCTTGGCTCGGCCGAGGCGGGCAGGGCGGCAGGGTGATGCTCAGGCTTCTTGGGAGGTGAGGGAGGATGCGGCCCCAGCGGGAGCGGGCGGGCAAGGGGATGCCAGAAAGCGGTGCTGGTGTCTGAGCGATTGCAGCAAGCCTCGGTGCGAGCAGGTGGCCCCTTTCTGCCCACACCAGCCCCTGTGGCATGGGCCAACCCGTCTGGTTTATCAATTCTTGCTCAAAGTGCTACTCAGAGGAGAAAATGTCCCCCTGTCCAGCGTGATGCTCTTGGCGCTGTCCCCTCAGGACATTCCACCCCGTGGGATGGGGTGGGCTCGGCTCTCCTCAGGAGAAGACACTGGTTGGGATAATTGTGTGTGCCCCCACCGCTGGTGCTGGAATTTTGGGGAGTGCCACCGTGGTTACGGACTCTAACTCCCCTGGCCAACCCTGCCCAGAGCGAGCCTCACCATGGCTGAAGGTGCTTCCTCCTGCACCAGGACCTCATTTGAGTCTCCAGCTGGGGGAAAAACATTTCAGAAGAGGAGAAAACCCAACTGCTCTGCGAGTGATGATCTTGGAGCTGGGATTGCCAAAAGCTCCATCTGTTTTCCCTCTCCGGATCCTGTGAAGAGGCTGGGAGAAGCCTGCCAGGGAGGCAGGAGAACAACCATGCTGTTCATAGTGGGGTAAAGGCGCTGCCCGCCCCTGCCAGCTTAGGGATGAGCCCTGCTGCAGCCTGGGCCAGGCCCTGCTTGGCTGCCAGGAGTCAGCACTGCATCCCTGGGGATCGTACCTGCCTGGCCTGGCTGTGCTTGCCCGGCCCTGGGGAGCTGGAGGCAGCTGGGGCCCCTCCTGGCGTGTCTGCTGGAAGAGCCACAGCCAGTGTCTGGGACAGCCAGAGTGGTCACTGACCTCGCATCCCCAGCAGGGACCTGGAAAATCTGCAGCATTCCCAAAGCTGCGGCCGCTCCACGTGTGCTGTGTCTTGAGAGTGTGAGCTGCCCCTCTGCTCCTGAAAGCCAAGCCCGTGCCAGAGGCTCGACAGGATCCATGCCCAGCAGTTCTGCTGGGGCTGCTGGCAGCTCTGCCTCCTGGAGTGCCACAGCCCGGGCCGCAGCACCAGTGGGATGCAGGGGAGGATGCCAAGGGTGGTCAGGGCCTTGGCAGAGCCGCAGCTCTTTCTGCCATCAGCCAACTCTTGCTGCAGCACCACACGACACCGGGGACGCGCAACAGGACTGGGATGTGGTGACAGGTCTGACTGAAAGCAGAAGCCCTTTGCGCCGAGTTTTTGCTCTCATTTTGTCCATGTGCGTTTTCCAGTGCCAGAAATTGTGCAACCACAGCTACCATGGCACATCCTGCTGTGTTGTCAATCCTGTACCCCAGCACAGCCCACGCTGGGGGAGCCACAGTGCCTAGGTACCCCCATTTCTGCCCCATCCCTCCCTGTCCCCTGCCGTGACACTGATGTCCCCGTCTCCTTGGCAGGTACCACGACCAGCAGGATGTAACCAGCAACTTCCTGGGTGCTATGTGGCTCATCTCCATCACCTTCCTCTCCATCGGCTATGGGGACATGGTGCCACACACCTACTGTGGGAAGGGAGTCTGCCTGCTCACTGGCATCATGGTAAGGCTCGTGCCAAGCTGGTTTCCATCCCGGGGGCTCTGCCTGTCTCCAGTGCAGAGGAGGGGCCTCTGGAATTTACCAGGGCCTGTTTCTCAGCTGTTTTGTCAATGCACGAGGCCTAATGACTTCAGCTCTGAGGTTTTATAGCCTGGAAGTTGATGGAGTTGTCTCAGCTGATGAATTTGGGGTGGATTTGGACCCACATTCAGTAAGGGTGGAGGGCCTTTGGTGGAGTCAGGGATCACAAGGGCACCTGAGCGTCCCTTGGCCATCCTGGTCCACACCATCTGGCTTCCATCGCTCCCATGGGTTCCTTTCCTTCTAGCCTAAAGGCCACCATTCTCCAGTTCCTCCAGAGTACCTGCCCCTAGAAGCCCACCACGAGATCTCCTGGCTCGTGGGACTTTCCAGCCAGGGCTGCTGTAGGAGCAGCTGGGGGCCCTAGGGTGCCAGCTCCTCCACAGATGCACCCCAGCCATCAGCTCTGCCCACCTCAGCTCCAGGCCCTGGGGATGGAGCCGTCCCTCCTCCCAGCTAGGGCAGACCGAGCTGATGCCCCACGAGTACCATCAGCTGGGGAGGCTCCTCCAGGAGGTCTTGTATTACCTGCAAGTCTTTGATCTGTCTTGGGTGAGGCCGGATGCAGCAAGGCTGGTGTTACTGGTGCGAGCCAAGCAAGGGAGGAAATCCCTGTGGACGGGGGTGATGCAGCAACTGCCAGCAGAAGAGGAGCTGCCGGCTCAGCCCAGGCGATTCCAGTGCTGCAGGCTCCCAAAACTCTTCCCCGGCCAGTGGTGGCTTTGAAGGGACACACCATCAGTCAAAGTGTCCCCCCACCCCCAGTACAGCCCCCCCAGGCCTGGGAATGGAGACCCCCCCGTGCCCTCTGGGGCTGGAGGCTTTGCTGGGCTACCCCAGCCAGCACCAGGGGTAGTCGCTCGTGCAGGAGGAGAGAGGTGGTGGCAGTCGAGAGAGTGCAGCAGGACCTTTGAGGACGCTGAAGGATTCAGGCTACCGGGTTAATTAATGACTCTTTAAGGAGAGCTTGCCAGGCTGACAGCACTCTGCCAGAGCACTGGTGGGGGGGAGTGACCCAGCTGGTATGAGCAGCAGCGGGCAGAGCTCAGGAGCACAGCAGGCAGGCTCTGCAAAGGACACCTCGGCACAGATGTGCACTGGAGATGGTGGCTGCCACGCACATCTGGCCCTAATTGCCCAGATAAGGGAGTTGCCAGCTGGTGCAGCTGGGATACGTGGCAATTTGAAGGGTCCTGATTCGGGGCCCCTTCTCTGCTCTCAGCCGTGTTGCCCGGTGCTTCCCCACTGCTCTCCTGGCCCAGACCTCTCTTGGGAGTGGAGGGCTCCCCATCCCACAGGGCTCTGGCACGGGGCAGATCTCTGGCCTGTGGTGGCACAGGCTCCCCACTGGCCACTGCTGACCTTGCTAACAGCCCTGGCCTCTCCCATTAGTCACAGAGGCCTTCATCAGCCACTCAAGGACACCCAGGCTCTCTAAGGTCTTGTTGGAGTAATGGCGAGGACACGTAGCTTTAGTTAATTAGCAGATTTCAAGGATGAGGGGTGGGAGTGCTGGTGTTACAAAACAGGGACCAACTGTTTGCCCCACTGGTGTCCCCGCACAGGGCGCTGGATGCACAGCGCTGGTGGTGGCTGTGGTGGCCAGGAAGCTGGAGCTCACCAAAGCTGAGAAGCATGTCCACAACTTCATGATGGACACACAGCTGACCAAGAGGGTAAGGTGCCATGGGGGACAGCAGGGGCGGGGGCATTGCTGTGTGCCAGGAGCTGGGGATTTGGGCTACCGTGGCAGGAGGGAGGTGTCAGCACCTCTGGATCCTGTGGGTGCCACGGTGGAAGAAGGTGCCAGCATCTCTGAGTGAAAATACAACAGGAGAGGAAGGTGTTGGCATCTTTGGATGCGGGTCCTGCAGGTCACTGCTGAGGAAGTTGTCCAAGCGCTGTGGATATTTCGCAGGCACAAGTGTTACACTGAGACAAAAAGCAGCAGCTCTCTTCCAGGGATTTAGGTGATTTTGGGAGCATACTCCCTCCTCTTCCAGAGCATGACCTCACTCCTCTTGCTGTCAGGAAGACAACTGGATTTCAGTGATTCAGTGTCCACCACAGATAAGAACCACACTGTGAGGTACCCAGCGCCTGCAGGGGGGTGTTCGTGGGGTCACTGCCATACCAGAACTGGTGTCACATCCCTGGTAGCATGCAGGAGCAGCAGGAGGTCGCTGGTGTTGGCAGCCTCACCGTGGCAAAGCATCAGCCAACCAACAGCGGGGTGTCATATGATGGGCTCTGCACCTAGAATACGTTTTAGAGGGGATGGAGGCAAAACAAGCACGGAAAGGCAACCAGTGATGGGATGCAAGCAAGGCACCACCTCACCCCAGAGAGCAGAGCCCCAAACAAAGCCCTGACACCCCAGCAATAGTCAGGACCTTGGTGTGACCAGGCTGGGAAAGCAAAACAGCTGGTCAGCCCCTCTGCACCGGCCACTGATAGGGATCTGCAGGCCCCGTGCCAGGCAGAGGGCAGCCAACTGCTCCTGGAGCGAGCGGCCGAGCTGCGGTTTGGCCCCAGAGCCTGCGGAAGTCACGTCCCAGCGCCGGCAGCACAACTGGGACCGCCGGTCTGGGGCCTGCCAGGATTCACAGATGGGCGCAGGAATCGGGGAAAACTTCGGGATTTTTTTTTCTTCTTGAGGCTTGTGGCGCAACTTTGTGTGTAGGCAAAGAGCCGGGACTGGGATGTGGGTGCACCAGGGGCCAGCAGCTCTGCTTTCTCTTGCTCCTGCTTGAACTGCTCAGCGTCCCCTGGAACAGTCCAGGAGAGCGTGTGGGTGCCTCGCTCCAGCTGGGGCAGGTCGTGCAGCACTGGTTCACACCAGAGCAGTGTCCCTGAGATCCCACGCGGCTGGTGACCCGCGGCCACTCTTCCTTTCCAGATCAAGAACGCGGCAGCCAACGTCCTGCGGGAAACGTGGCTGATCTACAAGCACACCAAGCTGCTGAAGAAGATCGACCACGCTAAAGTCAGAAAGCACCAGAGGAAGTTCCTACAAGCCATCCACCAGTAAGAGGCTGTGCAGTGGGCTGGGGGCAGGCTGAGCTCCAGATAAACCAGGATCCTGTCCCTGGCAGGGGTGTGGGGGCAGTTTTCCATCGCCCAAGATGCAGGCAGGTCTCCAGGTGCAGTTGGAAAGAGGGCAGGGAGTACAGCCGCGTGCTCTTTCCTTCTCCCCAGGTTGCGGAGCGTGAAGATGGAGCAGAGGAAGCTGAGTGACCAAGCCAACACCCTTGTCGACCTCTCAAAGGCAAGTCCCACAGGAACCCTGTGGCTTGGCCAGACTGAGTGTTTCCCTTCACTCGGAATAACTAAAGCAGACTTGGCTGACCGCAAAATGCTCCGACTCAGTAAATGTCAGCAAGGAATAGCTGCTGTGGGATGGCTGCCCTTGCAAAGCAAGGAGATACACGCTCATGAGCCAGAGGTTCCCTGCAACCCTTTTTGCGAGGGGTACCACTGCTCAGCAGCACAGGGCCAGCAGAGTTTCCTTGCTTTGATGGCCGGGGATGAGCCAAACTGCAGTCGCAGAACCCTTGGAGAACCTGGGGTGGGCTGAGATGGGGCAGCTCTCAGGGCAGAAAGGGGTGGAGGGGTGAGCTCTGCTAGCAGCAGTGGCACTAACCCCTCCAGCCACGGCACTAACCCCGCCACTGTCCCCCGTGTCCCCTCCCCAGATGCAGAACGTGATGTACGACCTCATCACAGAGCTCAATGACCGCAGTGAGGACCTGGAAAAGCAGATCAGTGGCCTGGAATCCAAGCTGGAGCAGCTCAGCGCCAGCTTCAACTCCCTGCCCCTGCTGATGGCTGACATGCTGCGCCAGCAGCAGCAGCGCCTGCTCAGCGCCGTCCTGGAGGCCCGGGGGGTTGGTGTGCCCGTGGGCACCCCCCAGACACCTCTCTCTGAGAGCCCCATTGGGGTCAGCTCCACCTCCTTCCCCACCCCTTACACGAGCTCAAGCAGCTGCTAAAACACAGCCCCTCGGCCCCGCCGTGGGCAGGGGAAGCATTTCCACACAGATCATGAGGTCTCTGTGAACTTTCCTCTGGTCCTTGAACCGCCGCAGGGACCCTTCAGCTGGAGCCAGTGGGACCAGCAGCGCCGAGCGATGCTCGGAGCTTTGCCAACGCCTTGGTATCGGGAATCGCATCCCTCTTCAGGTGCCTCTACACGTGGTGAAGGAAGGGGACAGAAGGTGATGCCTTGGGCCAGCCTGTGCCATGGCGTCCGGTGGCAGACGGAAAACCCACGCTCAATCTCAGGTCTTCACATTTGAAAACAAAACGAAACGAAACGAAACGAAACAAAACACCAAGTCAGAAGCACTGAAGCAACGGAGACACCGGAGGGAGAGTTCTTTCTCCCTGGGGCGCCCCCCTGGCCCCCTGCCCCTCTCACGATTGCCAAACCTCGCCAGGCAGGTGCCGGCGTGGGGAGGTTCGTTATGCAGGCTCTGGCTGACGCTGCCTATGCTCCATTCCATCTCCTTGCCAGGACCCACAGGACAGCCCCCTCACACTGACAGCTGGGTGACAATGTCTGACTGTAACCTTCCTGTGGAGCTCTCTGGAGCTGTGAGTGTTTTTCTACCCAGAGAAGAACAATGGACGCTTCTTCCTTCTGGTCCTTAGTGTCATATTCTGCCTGGAGACACACGCCAGACCCAGGAAAGCAGTGCCTACAGCGTGCAGGGCCACGCAGGGCCGCCCCCAGCCAACGTGCTGGTGGCCAGTGATGGGGCTGGCAGGCCAGCTCGGGCACTGAGGGGGTCTCCAGGTGCTCACATCACTGCCTGCTGGGAGCCTCCCAGCATTTTGCAAAGCCAGTGGGCTCTTTGCAGCAGTCTCTGAAGTGCTGGATGAACACCCCATCAGCTCCAGCTGTCTCCACTCGTGCTGGGAACATCCACGCCTGAGCCCAGCTGGCAATGTCGAGTCCACCAGGATCAAGCAGGAGCTCACTGGCAAGTGATGTGGTAGCAGGGGCAGGTGCTTCATCTGTTTAAAACAAAGCCCATCGCCTTCATGCCACTTCTGCTGGGTTTGGTGGACGGCAGCAGCACTCTCTGGCAGCCTCTTGGCAGAGGCACTGCTGCCCATGCCTGCCAAAGTGCAGCACCTCAGACTCCATTATACTTTTTATGCTGGTGTTCAGCTTCCTGAGGTACCCTTGGCATCACCTGGCTGCTTCTGGAACCAGCCACTTTCTGTTTTGCTTTCACACCATTTCTCCCTTTTTCCTCCTCAGTTCTTCCCCAGGGTCATGTTCTGGCTTTCCTGGGCCCTCGCATGGAGCCATGCCAGGCTCTGACTTTGGGGTTTGGTGTTTGCTGCTTTCCATGAAAACTCAGCAGAGAGTACTTATATATATTTTTAAACAGATGAAGTAACTATGTAATTACTCTGCAATATTAATTACACCTCACCCGGCAGTGTCAGTAATTGTAATCAGTCACTGTGTTACTCCAGGTATACTCAGCCTGTAATGCTCTCCTTTGTAACTTTTTCCCTTCCATAAAGAATGCTGGATTTTGTGCACACCTAGGGGTAGAGACCCGCCCCCCCTCCTGCACCACCACCCCTACACCCCCAATGCTGAAGAATTCCCCTGCTGCCAGTGGTGTGAGGTGGTTTCACTCCCTGTGCCCTGCAGCTGGAGTTACACAGAGAACAAGCAGTAGTTAGTGAGGAGGACTGCCCCCACACTGGCCCTAGGAGGAGGAGGAGGAGGAGGAAGAAGGCTGCAAAATGACTTCTGCAACATGAGATCCCTGTGCTGCAGAGGTGTTGGTAGCAGGGGACCAATTTGGTCACCCCTGCTGCCTTCAGGCAGGCACGTGCCCGTTGCTGCTGGTCCTTGGCCAGCGGGAGATACCTGGCTTCTGGGAAAGAGCTGCTCTTCCAAGCTCTTGAAATCAGTATCATTGATATCCCACGGATGGCTGGGGATTCACTGCTGCCTTGGAAGACCCCCGTGATCTATTCTCAGCCCAGCTGCTGCTCCCTGTTTGCCTGTGGGTGCTCCCCTGTCCATCTTGCCCGGCAGAAGCTCCTGCTGATCTCTCTCAGGAGGTTCCCAGCATAGCAATGGAGGATATGTTAGAAATTCTGAGAAAGAGCCTGAAATGCAGCATTTTCCCCAGCCTGCAGGCAGCTGGTGGAGAAAAAATGCTTTCTGGGCTTCAGATGGGAGCAAACTGCCCACGGAATGGTGCTGTGCATGGGATGAGGCGCGAAGACGTGTCCTGGGGCATCAGAGAGCCAGAGGAAGTATTGGTTCTTAAAGATCAATATTGCCAGCAGGAACCCAGGAACCTCCCTGCCAGGCACATGATCAAGTCTGGGAAACCCAACCAAGTGAGATGAGAGCAGGGGCTGCCAGCTCCAGGCCCCGAGGCTGGAGGTGCTAAGGAGCACAGTGAGAGTGTTGGGATTGCAGCTGGAGCGAGAGACCCTTGTCCTGGGGCAGAGCAGCTGCTGCTGCAGTGGGATTTCAACAGGGCTGGGGGCAGTGGATCCCCGTGCACCCCACAACTTTCCTCCCTGGCCTCCTTTCAGCACGACCTGCAGTGCCACAACCCTTCTGCCCGCGAGCTGGCAGCCCAGGGTGTGCACCCTACGCCCTGCACCTTGCACCCTGCATCCCACACACCCCCACACCGCTAGCCCACCCCTGCACCCCTCATTCCACAGCCCTGAACGCCCATCTCAATCCCCAAAGCCCACATCCCAGCCCTTCACACACCCTCCTGCTGGTTCTTCAGCACTGGTACCGGCAGCCCTGATCCATTGCTCCCAGCACCAGACTCCACCACGGCCAGCACCGAGACCAACCCCGCTCCAGCCCTGCTGCCAGGACCTCAGAGCCCCCCTGAGGCCACAGTGAGGGCAGGCACGGTGAGGAGCCCCCCCAGGGCAGCCCAGCCCGCCGTGCCCAGCCAGAGCTGCTCCCCGATGGCAGCTCTTGGTCACCAGCAGCCTTGGCTGGCACAGCCCCGGTGAACAGCTCCAGTGAATGCTCCCCAGCCAGTCCTGTCCACACGCCTGAGATGATCACTTTGGGTACCCTAAGGGACATCGGGACAAACAGAGAGAGGAGCCGAGATCAGCAACCAAGGTGGAAGAACAGCACAAGAGGAAAATCGCAGAGATGCCGACCTCCTGCAAGCTGGGAAGCGTCTGATCCCACAGTCCAACGGGGCCAATCCCCAATGCCCCTCCAGGACCCACCTGACCCAGCCAGTCTCATTTTTGGCACAGTCTTGGGGGCTTTTTTTTGCTCCACGACTCTCCCTCCTGCTGCGCCTGCAAGGAACTATCCTAGGAATCCCAGAAAAATTCCACCATCTCTCTGCAAACTCATGGACGTTTCTGTCCAGACTTAAGGAGCTTTGACCTGGGTTTGCATCTCGCCTCTGTACTGCTCGCTTCTTTTTTTAATGATAGGGGAAAGCATAATAGTTT
Organism: Motacilla alba alba; assembly: GCF_015832195.1. Lineage (NCBI taxonomy): Eukaryota > Metazoa > Chordata > Aves > Passeriformes > Motacillidae > Motacilla > Motacilla alba. Next base: position 922,321 of record NC_052040.1, read on the forward strand.
ATTTTAACTATGAAATATATTGCTATATTATGATGGTTATGGTAACTTTCAATTATGGTTTTGTACCCAACACGGTTGTTAGCAGGCAGCAACACCAGGCTGCTGCCAAAAATGTCTGTTTCTGAGTACAGCTACTACTGCCAGTGAGGATGGGGGACAGGGAGAGGTGCAGAACCCGAGTTGTTATCCTTTATTCCCCCTTGTACTCATTTCCAGTACTTGGAAGCTGACCTCTAGCAGGTCTGGACCTGTGTGTGGCCCAATGGCACCAGAGCTTTGCTTCTCCCTACAGAAAGGTCAGGCTCCCCTTTTTTTCCCAGGTTCTGGAAAGCCATTTTCCCCGGGGCTGTCTCCTCCAGCAGAAGGAGGGACTCTGCTCCCTGGGCACAAGCTCTGCAAGAGTCAAACTCCCCTTTTTCCTCCAAGACAGAGGCTCTTGAGAAAGCAGTGCTGCGGAGCACATTTCCATAGAATTATGGAATCATTGAGGTTGGAAAAGTCCTCTGAGAACATCAAGTCTAACTGTTAACCCAGCACCACCACCAAGCCCGGCACTAACCCACGTGCCCAAGTGCCACAGACACAAATTTCTAAATTTCTCCAGGGATGGGGACTCTGCTACTGCCCTGGGCAGCCTGTACCAGAGCCTGACCACACTTACACACAAGAAGTTTTCCCAATTTTCCCAATTTTTCCAATCCAATCTAAACATCCCCTGGCTCAACTTTCAGGCATTTTCTCTTGTCCTTTCACTTGTTACTTGGGAGAAGAGACTGGGACGTGTCCAGTTCACATTTCACACCCTGCCCTGGGGAGCTGCAGCTTTTGCTCAACCTCAGGATATGATGGCATAGGAGGACAAAACCCTGAGCATGAAAGAGAAATGAGATGAGGTTGCAGGGAGTGTTTTGTCTCAGCCTTCCAGCTGGGAACAGGCTGCCCAGAGTTGTGTCTGCCCCGTCTCTGGTGGTGTTCAAGGCCAGGTTAAATGGGGCTGGGAGCAACCTGGTCTAGTGGAAAGTGTCTCAGCCCATGGCATGGGGAATGAGATGAGCTTTTCCAACCCAAACTATTCTGTGATTCCATGATTCTCTGATTCTATGGACTCCTGGAGCCTCAGAGAGCATCACTTCCTTACCTCCAGCCCCTGAGCTGCTGGACCTGATCCCTCCTGGATCATAAGTCTTAAACTGCTCTTTGGCAGCCACACTTTGTCCTGGCCAGTCTTCATAAAGCATGACGTGTCTGGGAATGAGCAGCACCTATGGAACCAATTCCTGCTGCTTTTGTCCAGAGAAAGTCTAAAAGTCCCTGCACTGGCCCTTCCTGATCAGAGCTGCAGTCACTGCCATGCTGTCACTGTTACCACTGTCAGAGCTGTGCTGGTCTCACCCTTCCAGGCCAGTCTCACCCAGCAGAACCCCAGCAGCAATGAGCTGCCTTGAGATCTGGATGCTCCTTGCTGGACCCCAGACCTGAAATCTCCCTGCAGAAACCAGTTCTGATGGAGGAAAGAGGCTGGTTCTTCTGCGAGGCCAGGGCTGAGCCTCTGCTGGGGCTGCCAGGGGATTCCTGGTCCTCTGCACCACTCTTCCCTTGGGCTTCTCCTGCCCAGCATCTCCCAGGCAGCCCAGAGCCCTGTGCCTTGGCCACCAGGTATGTTTGGTGGGGGGCGAGGGCGGTGATTGCTCAGCAGTTTGGGGAGATTCTGCTGCCAGGCTCTGTACTGCTCTGAGCTTCTCCTCACCTAACTCCAAGCTCCCTCCTGAAAGGTATCCAAAGGTATCCAAGGTTGTAGAGAGGGGATGTTGCAGGAGAGATAAAAAGCTTCTCCGTGGCATTAGTTATTTCCCTAAGGGGTGAGCCACCTCAGAGCCCCGTGAGGCACCAGGCAGGGCTCCAGAACCACCTGCCCAGTGGGTGCTCTTGGCTGGGGGCCCCGGTGCTCTGTGCACCCAGCTCTGCTCCTTCTTCCACCCAAAGTGTTCTTCCCCCCGCTGGGGTCTCAGCACTGCCCATGCACCTTCCAGTGGGAGCTGCTTGCATGTCTCTGTGGTCAGGATCCAGTCCCGGGCTTACCTTCCTCCTTCAGGGCCGGTCTCTCAGCTGGAGGACAGGAGTGGGGGCTGGCCCACATGACAACAGCCCATCCCCACAGCATTGCCATAAACCCGAGCTGTACCCAGAAACAGGCATGTTTTAAACTATGGCTTTAACCTGTTCACTGTAAAAAGTGCCTTGGACTTTAATCTGAAGAGGTCACTATCTAGAAGTATTTACCTGTGCGGGTGTGTAAGGATGCAGCTCTCTGTGCAGAGTTACACACACAAATATATGATCTATACGTACAGCTGTCAGTGCCTCAGAGCCTCTGTTCTGCGAGCCGTCAGAGCTCTTTCCTTTCCGCCCCTGGGGCCAACAGTGGAGGGATGGTGGAGGCATTCCTGGCCCAGGGACCGCTTGCCGAAGCGAACCTTTGTGCCACGAGGGTTGTGCTGGGTGCAGTGATCCTCCTCAGCAGTGCTGAGCTGTGCTGTTCATCCCCAGGAAGGAGCTTGGTGCTCCTCAGGGTCCGTCTGCACGGTCTGGGAAGCCCCCAGGGGAAGGGGATACATCCCTGTTCCCTTGTGCAGAGGGAAGCTGAGGCAGGGGTCACATCTCTGGACCCCCCCCCCCCAGCAGCCAGGAGCTGCTGGGCACTTGGTAAAACCAGGGGGAACCCCCAGATGCTTTGTTTCATGTGAGTGATGAGGGGTTTTCCAGACACCTGATCCCCAAAAGGATCTTTGGTTTCCAAGTTCTTGGGCTGTGGCTCAAGAAAGGAGTGCAGGAGGTTGGTGGCATGGCAGGTGCTTTTCCCTCTGGCTCTGCACTGAGGCTCCCCATGCTCACCCAACTCTCCTCAAACACCACAGCTGGGCTGCTCCCTCCAGTTCACCCCTCACCTCTAAAAAAAACAAGGAGAAAAGTTGTCTGGGGTGCAAAGAGTACACAAATAACTTCCCCAAAGTGAATGCATTGGGTGAGATCAGGGGAAGCTGGATCCTTTCCCCATGAGCACCACCCTGAGAACAGCAATGGGGCACTGCTGGCTTCAGCTCGCTCTGAAGATGGCAGGCTGAGGGACTGGCACCCCAAATTCCATCCTCACATGCAGGCTAGGAGGATGCCAACAGAAACAGCTCCCCCAGCTAGACATGGTGTCGTGGAGCCAGCAGAGGAGGAGGGTGATGTGCAGTAGCTGAATTGTGATTAATCAATAAATCAGGCTTTTTTAGTTTGAGCTAATACGTCTAAATCCTAAAAATACCTCCAGCAGTCCAGGGGGCTCTCTGATAGGTGATTAAACCCTTGGAGCTTCATTTCCAGGATTAATGGCTTAGAGCAGCAGGGCCCTGCCGTACAAAGGCAGCTGTAGTTCTGATACTGCCCATGAAGGCAAGGCAAAATATGTTAATCTTTGTGTGCAGCATGAAATCTGTTTTGAATAACGGCTCAGGATTAAAGTTTCTCTGAACAGAAAGGTAATGATGGCCATAGCGTGCATCTCCACCTCGCTGTGTCTGCCCTGTGCTTTCCCAGTCCCAGGAGTGAGAGGGAGGAGGAGGAGGATGCTGTTGATGTGAAGGTCTGGGCACCTTTACCCAGTGCTGGAATGTGCAGTGACAGGAGGGGAAGTGCATTTCCGAAGAAAAGAGGGGGAAAAAAGGAAAACAAACAAACAAAAGAAGCCGTTGTTTTATTAAACAGCTCTTTAAAGACAGAACTTGCATAAAAAGTCAGGAACTACTGGCCTTCCACAAGGCAGAGGAAAATCCCAAGCAAGCAGCTCCACGGGGCACAGGTTTGAATCAGCATCTGCCTGCTGGGAGCGAGCAGGATGTGGGAGGCAGCTCCTGGGGGCGAGGGAGGGCCGGGCAGGGAACAGGGGCTTTAGATCAGGCTTTGCCTTTGCAGGCAGGCAAGTGCTCTGGTGCTGAGCTACGGCCTCTGAATGCTGGCATTTCCCCAGTCAGGAGCTGGGAGTCTCACTCCCTGCAGAGAGGCTTTTGCTTCCAAGGGGACGGGGTGGGTGGTGAGCGAGCAGGAGATGTGGCTTCCAGCTGGGCAATGCAGATCTGGTCTCGAAGCCAGGAAGAAAAACATTCAGGAAACCCTCTCCAGCACTTGCTGCAGAGATAAAATGAGGTAGGGACCTGTAGTGAAGCTATTTCCATCGTGGATGTGCTGCTCTTTTTCCAAGGTAAAATTGAGGCTGCTGTGCTGCTAATTCATCTCCCCAGCCTTGGTGCTCCTGGCACCGAGGGGCTCATTCATTATTGTTCATTACCAGCACAGTGGTGTGAGGTCTGCAGGCCAGATCACGCCTTCCAGGCAGAGTGGGTAACACCAGCCAAACTGCTTGGCACCACAAAAACTGCTCGGCACCACAAAAACTGCTCCTGAGCCCTCATAAGCCCAGGCAGGGCTGCTCCAGCTCTTGCTGCAGGCCATTCCAAGGGGATCAGTTAACTGCTGCAGCCTGTGGCAGTGCCAGGGCCCCTGCCCAGGGCAGAGAGCAAGGCTGGGACTGCATGCAAGGGCTGGGAGGATGCTTTTTCCCTTCTGAGCTCCCTGCTCAGCCACAACATTTGCATATCAGCTTCCTCTTCTCTCCATGTAATTCCTGAGAGCACCTGCAAAGGATGGAGCTGCCTGATGAGAGGCCAGGCTAGAGTTAATAGCATCTCTGCCCCTTTACATGTCAAACAGATGGAAGAAATCATCTCGGTTTTCCCAGAGGTTGCTGGCCTGGTGCTCCCAGCATAAGAAAGGTTTTTCAGCAGGGATGGGCTAGAAAATGACACTTTGCTACTCAAATGATTATTTTGGGGTTTTCTGCTGGGGAGCAGTCACTGTGTTGGAACAACAGCAGGCATCCCAAGCCAGTTGGTGGTGGGGGCTTTGCTACAAAACCTGCAGACAGATGAAGCTGTCGCTTCATCCATTATGACATTTCAAGGGCAAGCCAGGGCCAGGAGTGGGGTCCAACTCCTGGGTCTGCTGGGGAGAAGCTGTGAGGGGACAGGAGAGCCCCCACAGCCACCCTGCACCAGGGGCAGCCCTTGCACATGTCACAAGGACCAAAGAATTAAAACCATGAGGTGGCACTGCCAAAAGTAATTGAGATGCGACCAGGTGCTGCAGGGGGTGAGGTTTGACATTGCCACCTAACCTGTAGCAGGCACCAGGAGCCTGTTTTCATGGAATCACAGACTGGTTTGAGCTGGGAGAGACCTTAAAACTCATCTTGTCCCACCCCCTGCCATGGGCTGGGGCACCTTCCACTAGCCCAGGCTGCTCCAAGTCCAACTGGCCTTGGACACTGCCAGGGATGGGGCAGCCACAGCTTCTCTGGGCATCTGTGCCAGGGTCTCACACCCTCACAGCCAAGAATTCCCTCCCAGTATCCCATTTAACCCTGCCCTCTGGCAGTGGGAAGCCATCGCCCCTTGTCCTGTCCCTCCAGACCTTTGACCAAAGTCCCTTTCCAACTCTCCTGGAGCTTCTTAGGGCACTGGAGAGGGCTCTGAGGTCTCCTTGGAACCTGCCATTCTCCAGGCTAACTCCCAGCCCCTCTCCAGAGCAGAGGTGCTACAGCCATGGAAGTATCTTCATGGCTTCCCCTGGAACCTCTCCAGCAGCTCCATGTCCTGATGTTGGGGCCCCAGAGCTAGACAGAGCCCTGCAGGTGGGGGGTCCGCAACACAGGCAAGGTTTTGAACCGAAGAGGCAAAAAACGAAGTCATTTCACTGCAAATGAAGCCGAGCTCTTTCCCATTTTAAAAATAACTGGATTTGTGGGAGAAGCGGTGAGCAGCTCCCAAGTGAGGTCAGGCACAGGCACAGAAATCCCTGCGAAGTCTCAGTTACTCCAGTTAATCCCAGCCAAGTCCCTTGCTGCAGCTCAGTGTGCAACACACCCCGACATGGTTGCATCTCCTTCATCCTGCTCTTGCCGCCTCGAAGAAAGTTGTGTGAGCTGGAGTTTGCCTGAATTCCCAGGTGTGGAAGAGGCACTGTCAGCTTCACATGGTTCCCTGAGGTTCCTCTCCTCCCTCCATGCCAAGCTGTGCTGGTACAGGGCCAGGGAAGATGCTGCTTTCTCCAAAGCTGGCACTGAATGCTGGTTGAGTGCAACAGGTTTTGTTCTAATTAAAGAGGAATCAATTAGCCTGCAAGATATTCAGCCACCTGGTGCTTCTGACTATTTTTTCCTCCTCCTTCTCTTTTTTCCTTCACATGCTGCTGCTGCCTCCAGGGAAGCCATGAATGAAGCAAGACATGTTCCAGTTTCTTGCATTCTTTTAGATTAAAAAAATGCTGTTTGGGAGGAAATCTGTGCAAGCCAACCAATTACAGGGCTGCACATGTCCCTGTGATCCGCAGCTGGCATCTCCTCTGCCATCCATTACTCCCTCCAGTCGAGCCTCCTGTGTCTCCATCAGCACATGGCACTGACTCCATCAGCAGTCAGTTTGTGCTGCACGGAAAAAAAAAAAATGATCTGCAGCAATTAAAGAAAGAGCAGTGGAAGAGGTGTAATGGGATCTCATGGGAGGCACAAAGGAGTCCTACATGCAAGGAAGTCCTTTGGAGATCCAGCTGTGCCAGGCTTTTCCCCGTGAGATGGTCATTTAGAGTCTCTCTCTCTCTGCTAAACAGCACATAAATCAAGAGGAGAGAAGAGCAGCAGCTGCTGCCTTGGGCAGCTTTGGAGTTTGCTGAGCACTGAGCTTCAGGAAAAAGGCAGGGGTCAGCAAGCACCTCAAGTGACACAGGTAAAAACCAGGCACTGGAGTGGTGGTAAGTGGCAAGGGAGCAGTGGTGGAGAGCTCTGTCCTCGGTGCAGGTGATGATTTTCTCCTCAGGGCAATGCTTTTCCCACCCATGGCTCTGCCTCAGGGATGGATTGTGAAATCCCTTTGATTTGTCTGAGCACATGATAAAGCCCCCTTGCAGATAAATCAGATTTAATATTAAATATGAAAGGGCAAAAAGGGGAGCCTGGGCTTGGATGGTGATGTAAAGGTCACAGAAGGGAGTATTATTAATGCCATGTCAACTGACATGTACGTGGAAGATCTTTGAATTCTGGCTTTGGGAAGGATTCATTAATTCAGCTGGTTGACTCTCTGGAAACCACTGCATCAGATGTGCTCAGAGCAGTGAAAGGAAGCCCCTTGTCCTCACTAGTCCCCCTCCAAGAACAAGCTGGGAGGTTCATGGATCCCATCTGACCTCCTGCAGCAATGCTTTGGCCATCACCTGAGTCAACCCCTTTGTGAGGGTGACCAGCCTGGAGCCATGCCAAAGAGACAGTGACACCTGAAGATGATTTTGAGCAGCCAGTCCTTTCCAAGCTGGAGGAGCCCCTGGCCATCGTGGCACTGGGAGGGAGGAGGAGCCCAAGGAGCCCACTCCAGGGGAGATTTGCCGTGATGGCTCTAAAACAACATGAGAAGAGCCCCTGAGCACCCAAGAACTCAAAGTGAAGGCTGTGCTCACACAGCACGTCCTGCCACGCGGGTGCCTGAGCCCCAGGCTGCCTTCTGCCTTTTTCCAAGGGTACCTTTTGTACCAGACAGAACGAAACTGTGCTGCTTCCCACCAGCGCAGCTGCCGTGGGAGTCAGCGTGCTGCCTCCTCCTGCTGCAGATGTGCCAGGCCCACCTGCCTTTCACTGCTGGCCTCCACTGCAGCACGCTGTCCATCCCCGGGCACGCTGCTGCCTGAGGTGGATGAGAGCCACACAGACAGAGGTGGCAGGAGACCCCCTTCCCCTCTGATCCTCACTGGGAGCTCTCAGGGTGGGTAATCCCCCCTCGATGGTTTGAAACCACGGGCATGGCAGCTGCTGGGGCTGTACCAAAGCTCAGGTTTGCTCCTTGGCTGAGCAGCAAGGCAAGAGCTTGTGCAATTCCCTGGAGAGCTCTGCTGCTTCCGCAGCTGGGAACCTGTCTGTTGGGAGCAACAGGGAGCAAAGCAGGGGGGAAAGGCCCTTTCTGGGAAGCAGCTCCTTGTTCTGGTGCCCATACCAAGGCCAGAGGCTCAGAACAGGGCAGCACCTCCCATGTATTACCTGCTCCTTGTTTATAGCTACCATAAAAATCCATTGGAAGAAAATAAAGCAATTTTTTTTCCCTTCTAGGGGAGCTCATGCTCTGGAGTTAGGAGGAATTGCCATGCCAGTTCCCAGCTGTACATGTGCAGACAGACTGGAGAAAGTGCAAACCATTTAGAAGGACGTGGGAACCAGCTCAGCCCAGTTCCTCACTTCTCTCATGAGGAGCCTGGAGTGTTTGATGGGTGCTTCTGCAAGGAGGCCAAACCCTAATTGCACCTCTTAGCAGTAGTGTGAGAGCACGGCTTGGCCCTGGGGCAGAGGGGATCAAACAGCAGCACAGCAGGTGATAAACCACCACTCCCAGGGCTGCCTTCCCTTAGAAACCACCACCAGCCGGTTAAGAAGTACAAATCTCTCACGTAGGAACAGGCTGTTTGCGAGAGCAAGGAAGTGATATTTTAGAGCGTCTAATAAAGGAGCTTAAAATGAAACTCTGCAGAACAATAGCCTGAGCTGCTAACTGGCATCCGAGCAGAAAGTCAGGCGGGGGAGCTGTGCCACAATTTATTTCCTCTCTTTTCATTTCATAAGAGGGAAGCAAATCAAAGCAGACACCTGAGGCATCTCCAGCTGTAACGCCGGAGCTTTAGTGAATGCTGCCATCCTGCGGGGAAGCCCCTGCTCAGCCTGGGGAACGTGGGAGGTTTGGGGCAGCCCCCAAAGAAGCAGGGGAGCAGGATGAGACTCGGCGTCCAAGAGCAAGTAACGGAGCTTTTTCCACCCTCCACCAAAATCAGCCAGGTAAGCTGGTTATCAGCTCCTTATCTGCACCACAGATTGACTGGTTTTCCCAGGACTGCAATCTCCAGAGGCTGCGGGAGCTCCTGTCACGGCCAAGCAGATGCCATGGCTGTGTTAACGCTGGGACTTCAGCAGCTGGAGGTCTCCCGGTCTCCCAGCCCGTTCCTATGGCAACAGGTTGGGAGTCTGCCAATTTTCCATAAAGAAGGAGAAAGGAGAGCGAGCTTGTGGGGATGAAGCGCCTGTTTGTCAGGTTTAGGGTGTCGCAATTCCAAAGGAGACGTGGCCCGACAATGCCAGCAGCACAGGATTTCATGAGCAGCCTATGGCACAGCAAAGGCTGTCAAACAGCAGAGCTGGAACCCTCCCATTCCATCTCCACAGCAGCCACGATGAATCACATCATTGAGCCCCGAGCAAAGCTTGGGAGCGATCACCAGCAATTAAAAGAGAGTGGGGAAAAAAGGAAAAAAAAAAAACAAAACAGATTGAGGAGTGGGCAGTTGTGTGCTCTGTGTGCTGCTCAGTGAAGTGGATGGGAGACACTGCTCATGTGCACTGTGACCCCTGTGTTTGCCGTGAGCCTCGTCCCAGGCAGGAGCCTTTGTGCTCCCAGACCCTCCTAAAAACAGAGTGTGACAGCCTCGGTGAGTGTGCAGAGTTCCTTTTTAGGCAAGGAGTCTCTCCATTACAGAAAAATAAAAAGCCACCAAAACCATACTATGACACAGAAGCCCCAAAATCTCTAAATCCAGAAATAATTGGGAAAAAAAAATCCCCAAACCCTGAACAATCCACAACCCTCACTGAACACGAGCAGCAGCTGAGCCTGGCAATTCTGGATTCTGACTCACCGTTTCTGCACCCTGCCACTACTCCAGGTTTATTGAAATGCCTTTGGAAAGCTGCCCACGGTGGGTATATGGTCCCCACCTAAAGGCACACACAGCTACCACTCCCACAGAGCTGCTGGGAGGACCAGGGTGCTCTGAGGAGCTTGTCTTTGTATGTTTTGCCCATTCATGGACAAATGCAGGCAGATGGACCCCTAAAATTCATCCAGAACCCATGGCCATCCCTCCTGGCTCCCTCCACACCCACCACTCGGGTAGAAGAGGGTGTGGTGATAAAAGAGGAGCCCCGCTGGGAGAGACCTCGGTGAAGGGCACAGGAAGCTCCAAGGGAGAAGTGGCCCCAGGGGCCACAGCGGAGCCCCACCACAGACAGAGCCCGCAGGAAGCGGGTGTCCCACGGGCCATGGGGGCGCACGGCGGAGCAGAGAAGGCCCCCAGTCCTGAGGGCACCGCGGCACGGCGGGACCGGGGCGTTCGAGACCGGGACCCGGCTCCGCCGGGACACAGCGGGAGTGGCGTTGCCTTTCAGCCGTGGCACTGGGCGGTTGTGCTGCCTCTCCCGCGGCGGACGGGCCGGGCCCGCCACAGGCGAGCGCTGCCCGCAACAAACATGGCCGCGCTCAGTGCTCGGGGAAAGATGGCGGCGGCGCGGCCCTCTGCGCAGGGCGCGTGGGGCTCGCGTGCGTCATCAGCGTGCGCCGGCAGCGGCGGCAGCGGCAAGGTACAGGGCCGCGGGGAGGGGGCGGCCGCGGGCCGGGTTTTCGCCGGTCTCGCGTGTCCCGCAGGGCCGCGGGCCGGGTTCGAGCCCCCGCGGGCCGGGTTCGAGCCCCCGCGGGTCTCTCCGGCCTCGCGTGTCCCGTCAGCGGCCGCGGGCTGGGTTCGGGCCCTCGCGGGTCTCTCCGGGCCCCCGTGCCCCTCAGCGGCCGCCGGACCCGGTGGCACCGCACAGGCCGTGGTGCGGTCTCCAGCGCAGATCAGCCCCGCGAGCTTTCGGAGCGCGGCGTGGCCGTGTGCTGGCTCCCCAAGGTCCCTGTCGGGACCGGCTCCCGCAGGGCGGAACGCGTAGAATAACACCCTCGACTCCCGGCTTTCGGTGCTCGCCGCCCTGTCTCCCAGCTCGCCCTCCCGTACAGCGCCCTCCGGGCTCGGGGGCCTCGTCCGGGCGAGCCCCTGGGGCCGCCACTCCCGCCGTGGTTTGACACGGGTGTAGGTGCCCGCGGTGCCCGGCTCTCCTTTGGGCTGTAGCCGAAGGTGGCAGGTGTTCCCTCAGCCGGCACAGCAGCAGCTCCTGAGCTCCGGGGGCTGCAGCGCCGCAGGGACCGGGGGAAGGAGCTGCCCTCCCGGGTTCGCTTTCCCGCCGCTGGTGAGCAGCCCGCTGCCCGCTCCCGCAGCCCAGAGCCCGGCTGGGAAAGCCCGAAAGCCGGCCGGCCCCTGCTGCGAGCTCCCTGGGCGGGGCGGAGCGGCTGCTGCGGGAAACGAAACTGAAACGGAGCTCGCAGCCATCTTGGCGAGCTCCCGGTGCCTCCACCGGGACGCGTTCTGCGGCTCGGCCTTTCTTTTTTTTTTTTTTCCCGTATGTTCTCATAAAATAATTTGGCGTGCGGATGAGACTGAGGTAAGAGCGGTTTGTTTGGGGTTTGGTTTTTTTTTTCCCAATGCCCTCATCCTGTTTTTTGCCCTGCCCTTGGCTCAGGGAATGCGAGTGAAACGGGGTCACTGAGCAGAGGGGCAGCAGCGGGACTCCCTCCTGGGAGCTGGGGACCTGTCTGCACTCTGCCTCCCCGTGTTTGTTGTATAAATAAGTCCTGGTGAAGGCAGCCGAGTGCAGTTGTTTAATGGAAGTGAGATTTAAGTTGACCTTGAGGTGCTCGGTGAAGATGGGGAGCTTTATAAAGATGAGACTTGGATCAGAAAAACTATCTGTGCCGTAATGAGGTCACGGAGGAGCAGGCGGGGCGAGGACCTGGCAGTGTGTATCATGTTCCGTGTCTTTATCCTCTCAGTTTTGTAGACAATTAGAATATGCTGGGCTGGATTCCTTACTTTTAAAAAGCGTATTAATAGTTTAGTCTTACCCCTGTACCCCAGGTGGACGGCCCGACTTTGTGTGATGGAGTGAAATTTGGGCTATAATGGAAAAAAAACTTGCTGTACCCTTGCCAGCTGCGCGCCTATCCAATTTCTCTGCATGTTATCACTTTCATTCCCCTGTCACGTAATGTTTTACCTCTACAGGTCACATAGTGTCCAGGGAGGAAAAGACACTTGGCATTTCAGACTGTTTTTGGCCATGAATCTGAAAATAATTGCAAGCCTGTTGCGGCTGTGTTCTGTGTGACCGTGCGAGTTGCTCCAGCTCCTTGTGCTGCTCCAGCTCACCTCCTTGTGCTCCTTTACCTCCTCATGCCCCCATTTCTCAGGTTGCAAAGTAGGTCTGAGATTCTCCTGTCCCTTGAGGCAGGGCAGTGGAGCTCGCTGTGTTTCAGGAGCGCATCCTGAACAGGCCACCCAGCCCCGTGCTGGAATCGAGCCTAAGAGGAACAGCTAAAGCTGCTTCTTGGGATTGACTTCACCTGCAGTTTGGGGCTGCTGGCTCTGTGCTGGGCGGTTTGTGTTTTTACAGGACTAATTTCAACTCCTAGAAAAGTAGAGAAAAATAAAAATTGACCAGTGAGAAGACACTTGAAGCGCCTCAGTAACTGGGAAGCTGTTGAAAGCGCGTTTCTGGAATGCTGTCGTTGTGAAAAGATGTTCTGAGTCGCTGTGTTTTTTTCTCCTCAGGGCGGGAGAGTGTGGAGTGAGTGGCAGCTCGTGTCCTGGCTCAGCTGCAGCCTGGTTCCCCCGCGTGTCCCAGGAGTGCGCTATGATCAGAGGCACCGGGCGAGGCAGAGGCTCCTATCTCACCCAGCCAAGGCGTAACTGCCCCAGCACTAACCGAGGTCCTTTTAACCACCCTCGTACCCCAGCAGAAATTAATCAGGAAACCTTTTTGCACCGGCAGCTCCTAACAGAGCAGGACGCTGAAGTCTCTGTGTTGCAGGGACAGGGATCGCGCAAGGAGTGGCGCGCCAGAGGCGGGCGAGCTGCGGCACCGGCTCCTGCAGGCAGAGGTCAGCCCAGCTCCGGCAGGGCTGCGGCCCGTAGCTTCTCCAGCCAGCATCCTCAGCTTCAGACTCTGCCTCGGCTTCAGACTTTGCCTCGGCTTCAGACTCTGCCTCGGTACTGCCCTCCGCAGCACCATCAGGAGAACTCCAGGAGAGAGCCTGACGCTGTCAGGCTGAATTTCCAAAGACTGTCTCTTGCTGGGCAAGACTATGAGCAGGAAATTCTGACTCTTTTCAGGCAGCTTGGGGAGGGGAGGACTTGCACGGCTCATGAGCTGGCGCGTAAACTTAAAACTCAAAAGAAAGAGGTCAACCGCGTTTTGTACAAACTCCTCAGAGAAGGAAAGTTGCACAAAGAGGGAGAGACGCCGCCGCTGTGGAGAGTTGCCAGCCCTGGTTCAGGGAGAGAAAGAAGCCCTGCTGCCCACAGTGCCAGCTGCACAGATCCAGCAAATTGTGAGAGCAGAGGAGGAGAGTGGAGCGCGCTTGGCTTGGGAGACGCAGAGATGGCCGAGACAAAGGAGAAAATCTGCAACTACTTGTTCGGTGTGGTGGAAACGACGGCTCTCAATCTTGCCAAAAACATTGGGTTTTCGAGAGCCAAGGATGTAAACGCGTTCCTTAGCGCCCTGGAAAAGCTGGGGGATGTCCACAAGCAGAATGCAACTCCACCACGATGGTCCCTGACGAACAGGAAACGCGAGAGGATGCAGATGAGGCTGAAGGCCAGCACGGTGGTGCAGATGGCAGATGCCACACCTCCCGAGTCAGGTCTTCCCTCTTCCTTTGTCCCTCCTTGTCCCCCTGAGGTCACTGCAGCAGTAAAAGAAGAAGAAGGAAGTGCAGAAAATGGGCAGCAGCCTTTGGGGCAGGCTGGTCAGGGCAGTGTTGGTGACCCAGAAACAGATGCATCTGAGGACACTAAGCCTGACTTCTCCAGTTTGAGTAATTATGACAACTCAGAAAACAGCAAGTGGACCACAGATGATATCCCAGATAATCTGAATGCCATCAGCAAGCAGCCTGATAAGTCAGAATGCATCATGAACTCCCAGTCTTCCCCCAGTTATGCTGCCCAGTTTGAAGCTGCTTGCCCGTGCACGCCTGTAGAGAAACTGATAGCTTGTCAGGAGAAGAACCCAGTGAGTGGCCTTACTGAATATTCCCAGTACACATACCAGCACTGTGATTTCATCATGCTGGAGCAGAATGGACCCTCTCATGAGCCACGGTAAGAAAATGCTCAGTGACAGCCTTTTCTGAGCTCTTTTTCCATAAAATGGTTTGACTTTAACTAAGTTCACCCACTCAACTGTCCTGAAGGGGCCTGCTATTAATGTTTCTTTCTTTTCAGGAGGATTAGCCTAGTTGATTCCTTGCATCAACTTAAAAAATAAAGCAAGGCTAAAATTTAACCCCTGGTAGCCCAGCATTCTTCATTCTGAGCAGAAAAGATGGGATTAATTTCTTCACTAGATCCCATCTCAATGACTTGCCTTCAGTTTGACCTTTTAGGGGGAAACTGGTATTTCTAAGCTGCCTCTGGTGATGCTCTCACCCTGGAAATTGTTTAAAGGGAGCCCAGAACAAAGTGTTTGGGTGCTAAGTTAAACAAGGTGGCCCCGCTCTGTACATTTCTGTGTTGTAGCAGGTCAGAGCCAATTCTCTGAGCTGAGCATGTGGCATGACACTGCAGTTGGCTGAGTCAGTCTCTGGAGTCCCTTGCAGAATCGTGGCTGTTACTGAGCATAAGCAAGACCAAGAAAATCTCCATGTGTGCCACAGTGGAATATGTCAATAGATCCACTAGACAGGAAAATTGGCCTCATTTCTGGAGTCCCAGGGTTTTGTTATTTTGGGTTTGTTTTATTTTTAAGAAATGATCTCAATGGATTCAGTGCCACAATCCCTCTCCAGATCTGATTTGACCCACTCTCCTTGGAAGCAGATTGCCAGGGCTGGAGGATGGAAGATCAACTCGTTTGTTGGAGGTCACAGGAATGGGGGTGGCAGAAATGTCAAAGGCAAAGAGGTTGATGAGAGGCAGCACCTTTCTAAGAGGGATGCCCTGGACAGCCACAGGGAATACCAGAGGGAGGAGCCACCCCTGAGTGACCAGGTGCAAATGAAGCAGTGCAGGCTGCTTTTGAGCTTTCTTACTCCTGGCCAGGAGCCACAACAGAGCTGCTGCCTGCACGCAGCCATTACCTGTTTCTGGCACCTGTGGTGGAACACAATTCATCCTGTTCCTTCAGAACAAAACGTGGAGCTGCTCCTCTGTTGTGAGCAGCTCTGGGAATGTGCTGCTTGGGTAGCCTTGGTATTTTTGTCTTCTGCTCATGGCAGCGTGGATTTACTCTCCCAGCTGGGAGCTGTTTCTTCTCCTTTGAATCCCAAGAGCAGCCTTGCTAGCTCTGAGCAGACCAGGCTTCTTCTCAACGTGCCCATTTGGTTTTCTCTTCAAAGGTTTAAGTTCCAGGCAGTGATCAACGGGCGCCGATTCCCACCAGCAGAAGCAGGGAGCAAAAAACTGGCTAAGCAGGAGGCAGCAGCTAATGCCATGAAGGTCCTGGTGAGTGAAGTGGAGAATGGAAGGCACAGTGGAATTAAATGTGAGGAGCCATTGCCCTCCAACAGCTCGGAACCAGAACTGGTGAGTCCTGTTTACTTTGTGGGGCTGGTCAAACAGTATTGAGTCTGACACTGATTTCCTCCATCTTCTTGCTGTAGCCTTTGCAGCTGGAGCCAGAGCTGTCATCTGCAGCAGCTCCCCTCAGCCTGCTTCCAGGGAAGCACCCTATCAGCATATTAATGGAGTATGGCCAAAAATCAGGGAACATCATTGAATTCCAGCTGCTCTCTCAGGAAGGCCCACCTCATGATCCTAGGTATGGCATATTCATTCAGCTTTGAGGGAGGGTGGAAGCTCTTTCTTCACTGTCCTTCCCCTTCAGCATGCTGCCCACATTCCTGGACTTGTCACTGACCTAGCTGAGTGCTCCTTTTAGCCAAGGATTCTGGGCATGGCTTATCCAAGATACCTAGTTCCAGAAGGAGCCCCAAAGCAATGCTTTTCTCAGAGATAGGATGCTGTTTCTTCTACCAGAGCAGGAGGGGGTTCCAGTCCTGTTCCCTTCCTGCAGGTGCTCTACTGGAAGTGTTTAGGGCCATCACAGTAGATTTCAAATTGAAAATAAATTGGAGATAACCCAGAAGGATTTACCTGGAAGTGGGACACGGGGGTAATAACCAGGTTGAGACACCTATGGTTAACACTTTTCATGTACTATAATGTCCTGTCAGGTTCAGCTACTGTGTGAAAATGGGTGACCAAATTTTCCCTGCTGTGGTAGGAAACAGCAAGAAGGGAGCAAAGCAAATGGCAGCAGAAGTTGCTGTGAAGATTCTTTCTGGAGAGTCTGTACCCCATGTCTTGCCTGAACAGGTATAAAGAGCTTTTTTTATAAGACCCAAGTGTTTGCAATTGGGTGTTCCCCCCCTTATATTTCCTATTCTGCTGGATTTCACCCCACAAAGTCATGTGGGGCAGAGGTTTGCTGCTGCTCTTGGCCTGCACTAAATGCAGCTGCTCGGTGTTTTAACAGTCTTCTCCTGTCTAACTCTGCTCTAGCCTGTTGTGAAGCCCCAAAGTGACCAGTCCATGCACAATATTGCCACTCCAGATGAATCCAAAGTGGTGAAAACGAAGGGTGTTGGGGAGCTCATCAAATATCTTAACGTCAATCCTGTCAGTGGCCTGCTGGAATATGCCCGTTCCAATGGGTTTGCTGCAGAGTTCAAACTCATTGACCAGTCAGGACCTCCCCATGACCCCAAGTAAGTAGCAGCATCTGGCTGAAGGAAGTTTTGTGCTGCTGCCGTTGCCCCAGGAAAAGGGCAGAAAGCTCAAAATCGCTGATGCCCTTTGAGATGGCAACAGGGCTAGTTGCTGCCTCTGCCAAATCTTGTCCCTCTTGATTCCCTCCTCTCTCCGCTTTGGGAATGTAAAAAAAACCAAACTGAAACCCGCAGGTTTCTTGGTTTCCTTGTAGGTTTGTCTATCAGGCAAAGGTTGGAGGCCGCTGGTTCCCAGCTGTAACTGCACACAGCAAAAAGCAGGGCAAGCAGGAGGCAGCTGATGCAGCACTCCGGGTCCTGATTGGGGAATCGGAGAGGAGCGAGCGCATGGAAGGGATGAGCATCGCTGAGGTAAATCTTCTGCCAAAGCTGGGGTCCTGTGATAGTCCTGCCTATCCCCCTCCTCTCAGTCCAGCCAAAAAATGCTTTCAAAATCAACTGTGATCCCTTTGTTCTCTGCAGCTGTTGATAACCTGATATGGTTTTCCTGAAGTGGGTTAGGTGTTTCCTCAAGGCACAGACATACCCTTCTTTCCTACAGGCCTCTGCTTTAGGGCTAAATTATTATCAGATTCTTCCACAAGCTACTAAAATGTGTTCCTGTGGCAAAGTGGGAACATACTTATTTTTAATTACATGGCTTTTTTATTACTTCTTCCAAATTCCTTTTGTGCTGCATTAAAAATTGTGTGTCAGCTCAAAAAATTCACGCCTCAGTTAAATGCAAAGCCCTGGTTATGTCAGGATGGCTGTCCCAAACTTGGGCTGATACAAATCACACTTAGAGTGTTGTGAGCTCTGAAAAGCCTCATTCCAGGCAGCACAACTGGGCACAACTAAATAGCAAAGCCATCAGGGAGGATTTGTCAGTCAGCAGTGCTGGAGGAGATGAGTTGGTCTGCACTGGAATGACTGTGCACTCTCCTCACAGGCAGCCAGAGGAGGAATTCCTCCAAAGCCAGGAACAGATTTCCTTGGCTGAATCTCTGGAAATAGGTTTTGCTCCTTCTTGCTCGGGGTTTTCCCTGGCGTCCTCAGCAGGCCATTCCTCAGCCCGTGTCGCTTGCTGCTGTCTCTGATGTGGCTAAAGCAGAGCTCCAAGCCTTGGGATGAGGTTTTCCCAGAAATACCTAAAAGAACTTCACCCGCCCTTGACGCAGCGCTGCCCAAAGCTCAGGGTTTTCTGTGCGCTGCCTTCTGCTTGGAAAGGAAAGCTGTGCTGCAGGTTAGCTCACTGTTGAGCTGTGTGGTGTGACCTGCTGACGCCCTGTGCTGTTGTCCTGTCCCAGCTCCCTGTGAGTGGCAGCACCCTGCACGATCAGCTGGCCATGCTGAGCCACCAGCGCTTCAACTGCCTCACGGCTCGCCTCCAGCACAGCCTGCTGGGCCGCAAGATCCTGGCTGCCATCATCATGAGGAGGGGAGATAAGGGCCTGGGAGTGGTGGTCAGCATCGGAACAGGTAGGAACAGCTTCCTCAGCACACTCTGAGCTCTCTCCCGTGCTAGGTTTCCCTGTCAGCCACGGCTCAGGAATGGCTGTTGCTGTCGGCTTCCTCAGAGAGGGTACAGAACGTTCCCAGGGCTCACATGGTGTCATGAGTGATCTGGTTAGAGAGAGAGAGAGAGAACAAAGCAAATGTGCCTGCAGCTATATTGCCCTTAATCTTTGCTTGCATTGCTGCGTCCTGCTCTGTGCATCAGAGCATGGCTTCCTTATGTGCCAGAGCACACGATCCCCCAGTTTCTCCCAGCTGCACGTACCTCATCTCCCTCCCTGCTTTGCTGCCAGGCTTCTACCTGGAGTGATGGGCTGAAAAGCCCTCGGGAAGGTACAGTCCCCCAAAACTCGTGGCAGTTCAAGTCTGTCTGTCCCTAAAGTGGTGTCCCTTTATTTTCTTAACTGTAGAATTTGCAGGGAAGTCCTTGACGAGGGGAGAGAATGGTGAGGAGGACTCCCATCTTATCAGCAGGCTAATTAATGACTTTATTATACCATATTACACTATATTATATTACATTACATCTAAACTGAATCTGCCCAGCACTCAGCTCTGCACACAACTGCCCAGAATCTCGTGCCTCAGCTGACAGTCCCAACACACACACACACTTTTGGCCCTAACAGGCCAAGGAAACAAAACACCATCACTCTGGGTAAACAATCTCCATATTGCATTCTACTTTGGCACAGCACAGGCACAGCAAATAATAAGAATTGTTTTTCCTTTCTCTGAGGTTCAGAGAAAGCAAACCTCAGAAGTATTCTTGGGAAGAGCTGTGCCTTGCTTTTCTCTGTGAAGAGAAAATGTGGCGACACTTGACTGCTCGTGATAGTGATTTCATAGGCAGGGTGCTCGTGCTGGTGCTGCTGCTTGAGAGCCCAAAGAAATGAGACTTCCTCCCTCTGTCTCTGAAGCCATCTTGACTTTGATACCTGCCCTGTTATTTAATTGTTTGTTTGTTTCAGGTAATCGCTGTGTGAAAGGAGAAGAGCTAAGCTTGAAGGGGGAGACAGTAAATGACTGCCATGCAGAAATCATCTCTCGAAGAGGCTTCGTGAGGTGAGAAAAGGGGAAACTCCAAAGGAAAAGGAGAGGGGCCTGCCAGGAGCTGATCTCCCATTCTGGAGGGGTGTAGCTGAAACACAGCCCCAGTTTTTTTGCTGTGCTGGGAGATGCTGTGATCCTCAGACACTGTTCACTCACGTGTTGTTGAATAGAGGGAAGTTATTTCTGATCAGAAGGGGCCGTACCTGAATGATGCCCAAATCAGTACTGAATGGGAGACCTGCCAGGAGCCCAAGGCCTGCATCTGGTGTACTTATTAAACCTCCTGCTGAAGCTGCTGGGCTGATGTACAGGGTGCTCTCCAGCCTGAGCACAGCTCCTGCCACACCAACCCACTGCAGGCTTGGTCTGGGTGTAGAAGGATCCATGAAAACATACTTTGGTATGTTTCCTTTGATAATTAACATGTTTTTCAGAAGCTGGAAAGGGTTTTTTCAACTAAACTACACAATTCTTTTCTTCCTCTCCTCTTCCTCTCTTCTTCCTCTTCCCCTCCAACATTCACTGTGGCACTTTTTAGTTTTTGAAACCTAAAGTGAGATGAAGCTGGACTGCTTGGTTAACGTCTGTCCTTCAGTTATGGACCAAAAAAATCAGCTGCTTCCTCCAAGGCTTTGTGTGCTGCCCACTGTGCTCTGCATTCCTCAGCAAGGGAAAGTGTTGAGGGCAGGTCCCTGGGAAGTGATGAATCAGGATTGCATCTTGCTTACTGTCTGTTTCAGCTGTTAATCTTGACAGCGGTGGCTGCTCTGGCCCAGCAGAGTGAACTCTGCCTCTCCTTGCAAAAATCAGTCCCTGCACGGGCTCTGCTCAAGGACTGCCTGGGAGGCTGCAGTTCTTTAGTCCTTGACACGATGTCAGAGAGCTCAGGGTTTTTCCCTGGCCAGAAGCAGCCATGAAACAGTGGAAACAGACCGTGGGCTCGTTCTAATACCACTTGAATAGCCTGCAGGGTTGTTTACCTTTAATGCAAACTTGCTGCTGACTAAAGGTGCTGGTTAACAACCTTTAAGTCTTCTTCACGCTGGCATCAGATGCATGAGAGCAGCACCTGGACAGGATTCTGCTTTTCTGCTGCTTGTCTTCTGCATGGCAGAAAATCTGCTGGATTTTTTTTCCTTTTCTGTGTATTGTTGCCTTCCCAGGCATCCTCAGCCACATCTCCTGGTCTCTGCTCTTCCATGTGGCAGGAATGGGTGGTGTGGGATCCTGCCTGTCAGTTGAAGCACTTGTTGTCTGAGGAGCAGAGCAGCCTTTTGACAGGATGGTGTTTTTTTTTTTTTCAGGTTTCTTTACAGTGAGCTGATGAAGTATGACCCATCTAATCCTTCCTCTGCAGAAGAGAGCATTTTTGAGCAAGCAGGAGGAAAGAAACTCAAAATAAAGAGCAATGTTACCTTCCACCTCTACGTCAGGTTGGTGGGGAGGGTTGAATGACTGGTGCCAGCAGCACTGTCATGCCCCTGGCCCTGGCTGTTTCCTTTCCAGTCAGGGCTAACCAGGGAGGGTTTGTTTTCTAGCACAGCACCGTGTGGGGATGGAGCACTCTTTGATAAATCCTGCAGCGATCAGGCAAACGAGATGGGACAGCCCCAACATCAGCCTCTCTTTGAGAACCCCAAGCAAGGCAAGCTGCGGACCAAGGTGGAGAACGGTGAGTGCAGTCACTCCCTGCACCGTGGGGTGGCTTCAGTCCTCTCCTGGGAGCCTTTCTGATGCTCCAGAGCTTCCTTACCCCCTCTCTGTGTGCTGTTGTGGGATTTGAAGCATTCAGGAACCAGAAGAGGGAGATGGAAGGCTTTAGAGAGAGTCCCTTTCCCCTTCCCAGCCCTGCCTGTTGCACTGCCATGCTTGTGAAGTTTGATGCAAAGCTCAGATCTAGGTCTGTGTCCTGCCTTTCAAGCAAAGTTCTATTCTGCTTCAGCCCTGTTGAAAATTACTCATCAGTACCCAATACTGAATGCCAGATTCTTCCCTGAGCCTGGTGTCAGACTCAAGTTCACTCTGGGTATCCAGAACTTTCTTGTGCAGTTGCACAAGGTGGGGGTTTTGATTTATTAGAGTATCTGACACTATACAGCAAGCTTTCTTCATCTCTTGTGCAGGGGAAGGTACCATTCCTGTGGAGTCGAGTGACATTGTGCCCACGTGGGACGGGATCCAGCACGGGGAGCGGTTACGAACCATGTCCTGCAGCGACAAAATCTTACGTTGGAATGTTCTGGGCTTGCAAGGGGCATTGCTGTCACACTTCCTGGAGCCAGTTTATCTCCACTCTGTTACACTCGGTGCGAAACCCTCTGTCCTCTCGGGGTAAAACTAGGCTGGAGTGACAGCTCGTCTCTCTCCCCAGTGTGATGGCAAAGTTTGTTTGTGGAGGGTGTAGGAGTAACAGACTGAAATGTCTTTCTTGGCAGAGCTGTTTGAAAACGCAAAGGGATTTTATGGGTTTTGGGCTGTGGGTAGAGTCGGTGTCTCTGCAAAGTTCTGGAATTTTAGGAGACACGTGTGATCTAGGAGAGTGAGACAAAACCTGCATGTTTGTGTCTTGAGTGAGAAGTGTTGCAGTCTGTAGACTTGCACGCCCAGGATACACGTAGCTATGCTGATCCACATGCTGTGGGGCTTTCGGGAGCCTGTGAGCAGTGCTGTGCAGTTTTTGGGGTTTGGCCAGACCTGTGCCATCATGTTTCCTCACACTTTTACCTGTGTCTCCACAGGTTACTTGTACAGCCAGGGTCACTTGACCCGTGCCATCTGCTGCCGCATGGAGAGGGATGGGAGCACGCTGAAGGAAAAGCTCCAGGCTCCGTATCACATCAACCACCCTGAGGTACTGCAGCTGTAGCTCTTCTTCATCTTTGTCCCCCACTCCTTTGCCTGTGCGTTTGGGGGGTCCCTGAGGTGCTCTGCAGGGAGGGTCATTGTGCAGCAGCCCTCCAACCAGGGGCAAGAATGAGTGAGCAGAAGCACAGGATACAATCAAGGGATATCCTGAGTTGGAAGGGACCCACGATGTCTCATCGGGTCTAGCTCCTGGCCCTACACAGGACAACCCCAAGAACCTGCCCTCTTTGTGTCACCCCACAGTTTGGGGGTTAGTGGCAATGTAGTCTGGAAAAAAGGACACTAAAGTTGCCTCTCTAGCCTTCGACTCGGTCAGAACCTTTTCCTTGCGGCTCTGGAAAGTTTGGGATGAGCTAAAACTGTGAGGGATGAAAGGGGCAAGAGACTCAGGCAGCAGGACCAGGTTAAGCTTCCTTCCTGTGCAGGTTGGGCGAGTCAGCGTGTATGACTCTGCAAGGCAGACAGGCAAGACCAAGGAGTCGTCGGTGAACTGGTGTCTTGCTGACGAAAGCGAAGTTGAAATCTTGGACGGCACCAAAGGGAAAGTAGATGGGTAAGAGGAGCCTTTCCTGACACTGCCTTTTCCTGACGCTGGCCGGGGGAAGGGGGGCAGCTCTCGGGTGGGGAGGACACACTGCACTGTTACAGCACCCTACGCATGCAGAGGGTTGGATAGAGGAATTTTAAACAGACATTGAGCAAGCACTCCTGAAGAAAAACAAAATGTTGCCCCGCCCGGACCCTACCACTGAGCCCTGCCAAGCCCAGAGCTCCTCCATCATGGCATTTTCCCTGAGCCCGCTGCTTCTCTTGGCTCTTCTCAGTGTCCTGTCCCTCACTGCTGTCATTGTCTTCCTTCCCAGCGTGAAGCTGGAGGTGTCTCGTGTGTCCAAGAGGAAAATGTTCGCCCTGTTCCGGCAGCTCTGCGCGAAGAACGACCGCAAAGACCTGCAGGGCTTCTCGGTGTACTCGGATGCCAAGGAGGCAGCCACAGCTTACCAGGCAGCCAAGCAGTGCTTCTTCAG
This sequence comes from Motacilla alba alba, assembly GCF_015832195.1. Classification (NCBI taxonomy): domain Eukaryota; kingdom Metazoa; phylum Chordata; class Aves; order Passeriformes; family Motacillidae; genus Motacilla; species Motacilla alba. Next base: position 945,485 of record NC_052040.1, read on the forward strand.
CACGCTGGAAGAGCTGGGCTATGGCAGCTGGATCCGCAAACCCCAAGAGGAAGAAAATTTCTCTGTCCTTGATGTGTAAGGAAGCACTCTGCAAGGAGCGAGGGGTGAATGTGCGCAGCCGTGCGTGGCTGTGCTCATCCTTTTTTCACCACGATTTTGGAGTGGAATCAGGACTGTGCAGCGGTTTTCTCGTCGGCCTGGCTGCCTTGTCACTGTCACTCAGACCCTGTGTTTTTAAAATGTGCATGTAAATGATTCTCCTGTTTTTTAAAGCAAGGGCAGGCTCAGTCCCCGTTTGCTTTTTTATAGTTTTGTCTCCCCCTTTATTGTTTTTTAAAGAAGGCACGAGAAACCAGAGGAATTTTCAAGACTGTGAGCTTGAAACCTTTGGACCATGTACTGCAAATCCCTCTGGCAGGTTTTGAGGCAAATTTTCTCCTTTGAGATTAAAAAAAAAAAAAAAAAAAAATCAGGCTGGCTGGTTTTCTGTGTCTCTGTTGGAGGATGACTGGGACATGGGACTGACCTCTGCAATGTGCAGCCATAGGACCAGCATAACATTCTGCATTAATTACAAAGAAGAAGGTTTCAGCATTGTTGGCCATGGGTGTTTTAATTCCCACTGAGTGAAGAGGGCCCTGTGGTGGGGTTTGGAGAGGGACAGAGATGAGTTGGTGTTTGCTGAACGCTGAAGGGAGCCAGGTAGGGTTTGGAATGGAGCCTCTTACCTCAAGCACAGGGCTCGTTGGGCAGAGCTGAGCCCAGGAGAGCTGGGCTCTGAAAAGCTGGGGCAGGGCCCTCCCAGCTCCAGGACAGGATGGGGAGTCGTGTCTCCACTCTCTGGACCCCAGTGGTCGCTGCAGGCCCTGTCCTGTGTCTGTGTCTGAGCTGAACCACATGCCAGAGCTGCTGCTGGAAGGTGAGAAGTGGCAATGCTGTTTATTGGGTGTTGTTGGAGCAGCCCTTTTCCCTGTACAAGGCAAATGTTGGCTTTGCTGGGATGAGAGCTCTCTGTTTCATATCAAACAAAGGCCTGTTAGCGTGGAAGTGCAGCCCAAAGTGAGGAGCTGGGAGCAAGACCCCAGCTCTGGCTGTGGCTCTCCACAGGACAGCCAGGCTGGGGCCAGGCAGGGTCACCACTTGCTGAAAGCCTGGCTGTCACACGTTCTGCCCGTGGGCATCCACTGCCACCAAGAGCTGTGAGATGAAGGAGCTGCCTTGGCACCCAGCCCAGAGCACGGCTGGGGGGCTCCTCTGTCTGCAGCTGCTCAGGGAGCTGTGCCTGAGGCTAGGGGGGCTCTTCTTGTGCTCCCCACACCTTCCCAATACTGACAGATCTCCACTCCCCACTGGGGCACCTCAGGACCACCCCCCCCATCCTGCACTCACTGAGGTTGGACCAACAGCAGAGGAGGCACGGAGGTGGGATGGGATGAACTGAACTGCCCCCCTTTAGGAGCAAAGCTCTTAACATTTAGGGGTTGGGGTGCACCCCTGAGCTGCAGGAGCGGCAGCTGCAGCAGCTGGGATTTCTCTGGCTGGGCGAAGTGCTGGGATTTAAATTAATTTCTAGCGTGCAGCTTCCCCTGGCCCTGTGTGTTGCCAGGCCCCTCCACCCCCACTCCCCCCAGCCCCAGGGATTAGTGGTATTTATAGCAAACACTCCAGCTCCCTTTTCCCCAACGAGGCCAATTCCTGCTGGCCAAGGGAGTGCAGGCAGTGCTGCTGGCCATGGTGTCAGCCCAGTGACCCACGGTGGGGCCCAGTTGCCAGCAGCTCCCAGCTTGGCTTGATTAATTGTTTTCCTTTTCCTTGTGCAACTCATCTTGTGCCTGCTCTCGGCTCCAGCACGCTGAGCCTGGAGTGGAACAGAAGAAGATGGAGCTGGAGCAGCCCCTGGCACTTGCTGCCCTCGCCCTGCCTGCAGGTAGGACCTAAAAATAGCTTCTCCCTGCTTGGTCCATGTGCTCACCTCGGAGCCAGAGCTGAGCAGCTCTGTCCCTTCTCCCCATGCCTCTGCTCCTGCTGTGTCATCTCCTGGGAGCCCCAGAGCTGGCACAGGGGTTGGCAGCAGCAGGCTGGAGCCAGGGGCTGCCCACTGAGGCTGGGGCTCTGGCCCCACACCCTGAGAGGAGATGCAGCGAGCGACTGGTGCTCCCAGGAGCAGAGGAGAGAGCCGAGCATGTCCCCGTGGGTCAGGTTTCACGCTCCTATGCTCTCTGCCTCGGCAGCTGGGATTTTCCTCTCACGGAGCTGATGCCTTCCTAACCTCTTACCTTGGTCACAGGCAGCCAGAGTCACCCCAGCCCTGGCTGCATCCTGCTCTCTCAGGCCTGCAGCGCACAGTGTAGGATGAAATGACACCAGATGGAACCAGCCCGCTCCTGTGGGAGTATTTATTGGTTTGCAGGGGCTGCCTGAGCCCAGTACCCAGCTCTCTGGCCCCGGGGCTGGCCGTTCCCCATGCTATTTGGAGGTGGGGGTGCCCTGGCCAAGCTGCAGCAGGGAGTTGGTGGTGTAGTTCTGGAAGAGGGGCTGCAGGAACATGCCAACGGTGCCAAAGACACAGACGAAGACGAAGATCCATAGGAAGAGGCGGTCGATGACCATGGCCACGTACTTCCAGTCCTCGCTCACCTGCACGGGGCCGGGAAAAACGCTGGGTCAGGCTGGGGCCCTGGGTGTTGCCTGACACTGCCCCGACTGGGGATTTGGCGTATCTCAGAGCCTCCAATCTGCTCCCTCAGCACTGCAGCTCCTGGGGCTGCCTGCCAGCCTGCCGTGGGCCTCATGGGGCTCGCTCCCCCTGCTGTCACCCGCACCGCTGAGCCCAGGAAACGTTTCCCCAGTGAGCAGAGCTGGCGGGGGGGGAGAACTCTGCAGAATCTGCAGCCTGACTGCCGTGCAGGGCCAGGCCTGCCGGGAGCCTCCTGGGTTTCCAGAGCAGCCGCTTCAGCCTGGGATTGCAGCGGCGGGTCAGGGCTCAGTGCTGGACCCCACTGGGCACGGGGCTAGGCAGGGACATCACTTCCCGTGGTGCAGCCATGAGCCAGAACCCGCTCTGGCCCCCACCCTGAGCACCTGCCCGCTCCCGGCCGCCCACCGCCCACCTCGACTTACGCTCTGATCGTCATCCTCGCTGCGCATGTGGTCGGCGATGAAGCGCACGCCGTCCACCGCCTCCTCCAGCCCGCAGCCGCAGCCCGCCGCGGGGCCCGGCGCCTGCCCCTGCCTCTCCCGGTAGCCGTTGAGCCCCTCGGCCTTGGCAGCGCCGGGGTTGGCGTAGCAGGTGCAGCTGCGGGCGCCGGCCTGCACGAAGAGCGTGGCGGCGGCGGCGCGTTCCTGCGTGTGCCGGCGCTGGCGCAGGCGCTGGCGGGCGCAGCTCTGCCGCGGCTGCTTCATGAAGAGCAGCGCCGGGAGCTTGTGGAGGAAGAGGGTGCGAACCCAGGGCGGCATGGTGTGCGTGGTGGGCGAGCGGTGGTGCACGTTGAGGACGCAGACGCTGGTGACGATGGAGAAGGTCACCAGCACCATGGTGAACATGAGGTACTTGCCCACCAGTGGCACGTCCAGTGAGGTGGGTGGCACGATCTTGGAGATGAGCAGGAGGAAGACGGTGAGGGCGAGCAGGACAGAGATGCAGAGTGTCATCTTCTCGCCACAGTCAGACGGGAGGTAAAACACGAGGATGGCCAGGGAGGTGATGAGGATGCAGGGGATGATGAGGTTGATGGTGTAGAAGAGCGGCTTACGCCGAATGATGAAGTCGTACGTGATGTCCACGTAGGTGGAGTCATCGGGGTTCTCGTTGCGCCGCCCCGGCAGCGCCACGATGTCCCACTCGCCGCTGGGCGTGAAGTCATCCAGGCTGGCCACCTCGCTCTTCAGCACCAGGTCAATCTCCGTGCGGTCGTAGGTCCAGGAGCGGAACTTCATGGTGCAGTTCTGCTGGTCGAAGGGGAAGTGCTTCACCTCGATCTTGCACGCGCTCTTGTAGATGGCAGGCGGCAGCCAGAAGATGCTGCCGTCGTAGGAGATCACGGCGTTGGAGTAAAAGGAGACCTCGTACATCCCATCGGCGCTGGGGTGGAGAGAGCTGCCGTCAGTCCTGCTGTGGTCAGCCCCAGCAGTACAACATGGCCCCCTGCCCTGGGTGGGGTTGGGGGACACATAGCCCCCCATCCCAGAAATGACCTACTTGTTGTAGAGCACCACATCAGGCAGCCAGATGTGCTTGGAGGGCAGGCGGACCTTCTTCATGTTGTCAAAGTCCTCAGGCTTCCACGTGAGGCGATAGTCCTCCCACTCCTGAGGACAGGCGGGGTCAGCCCAGCCACAGGATGGGCAAGGGGCTGGTTCAGGACAGGGGGGAAACAGGGGTCCCACACAGGCTTTATGGGGGGCTATAGCAGGGCAGGGTAGACATTGAGGTCCCACACAGGATGTATGGGATGGGGATGGGGATGAAGGCAGGGGCTGGGGGGTCCTGAGGCAGGGTGGACATAGGGGTCTCAGGGGCCACGTCAGAGTCCAGGGTGCCCACCTGGGTCAGCCAGACATTCGTGGTCATGATCTGCTCCCGCTCATGCTGCAGAGAGAGAGAGAGAGAGAAGGGCCCGTCAGCCAGGCTGCTGGGAGGGTTTGGGGGCCCCCGCTTGCCCAGGAGGCTGGGGAGCAGAGTGCTGGCCGACTCACCACGCTGATGAGCTGCGCCAGCGACACCATCAGCTGCACGGTCACCAGCTCCGAGCCATTGGTCGCCGGCCGGATCAGCTTGTTGTAGCGTGCAGGGTCCAGCAGATACTCAACCAGCCGCTCCTCCGTGTCCGTGCCCAGGCTCCCTGGGGCATGGCCGAGCCTGAGCCCCATGGTGGAGGGCAGGGCCCCCCAGGAGGCTCCGGGGACCCCCCGGGATAGAGCCTGTACCCGGTCTGGGGCTCAGTGCCTGGCAGCCCGAGGGCAGGAGCGGTGGGGTGCATGGTGGTGGGCTGTGGGTGTCCCAGCCGGGCACGGAGCAGGGAGGGCCGGGCTGAGGGGCTCCGCCAGCGGGGGCGAGCGGCCGGGCAGCGCTGGGGGTTCCTCTGCGCCCTCCCCTGCCTGTCCCCGCCATTCCGTGCCCGTCCGTGACACCCCCTCCCCGTTCCCACCCCCGGCACCGCCTCGGGGAGCCCGCGGCGGCCGCACAGCCCCGGTACCGGCTCCGCTCCGGCCCTGTCCCGTGCAACAGGCGCAGCCCCCGGGCCCGGCCCGCTCCGCTCCGGTCCCCTCCCCGCCGGTGCCGGTGCCATCCCCCCCGGCCCCCGGCACTTACGTCTGAGGGCAGCGAGAAGGCAGAGGACGCGGAGCAGCGCCATGGGGGCGGCCCGGTGCCGCCACCGGCACCCGGCGCTGTCCGCGGTGCTGGCCGGGCGCTGTCCGAGGTGCTGGAGCCGGCGGCGGCGGCGGCCCGGGCGGGGCGGCCCCGGGCGGGAGGCGGTGCCGGGCGCTGCGCCGGGGCCGTCCCGCGCTCCGGCTCCGTCGCCGTCACCGCCGCCGTCAGCGGCCCCGGGGCCGCCCCCGCCTCCGCCCCGCCGCGGCCCGGGGACACGGCGGCGGGGTCTGAGCTTCCCCCGGCCCGCCGCTCCACCGGGGGGTCCCCGCCCCGAGCTGCGATGTGAGCGGGAGGGCGGGAGAGTCGGCGGGGGGAGGCCGGGAGCGGAGCCGCCGCGGCCCCGCCGTACGCCCGTAGCGGGGGTGTCAGAGCCGGCAGCGCCGGGCCTTGGGGAGCCCCGTCCCCGGCGGGCCTTGGCCGTGCCCGGTGCCCCCGGTGACCCCCCGTGACCCCTCCCGGGCAGGGGCGGGGCTCCCCGCCGGCCCCGCCCCGCTCCCCCGGTGCTCACCGGGCGTCACTTCCCGAACGCCGCGAGCCGCTTCCGGCGGGGCCGCCCCGCCCGTTCCGCCGACGGCACTTCCGGGAGCGGGGCCGTCCCGCCGCCATCTTGGGCGGGCTCCGGGGCTGCGGCGGCGGCGGCGGCGGAGCGGGTCCCTCCATGGGAAGATGCAGCGGGCGGGGCCGGAGGAGGCGGCGAGGGCGCAGGCGGCGGCGGGGGGGCCCGGGCGGAGCGGGGCCGAGGTGGCGGCGGCCCCCGCCGGGCGGCTCCTGAGGCGGGAGCTGCGGCTGCTCGAGTCCATCTTCCACCGCGGCCACGAGCGGTTCCGCATCGGCAGCGCCTGCCCGGACGAGATCAGCTGCGAGTTCGTCCCGGGGGCCGGGGCCCGCGCCGGCGCCTCCGCCTCCCGGGGGCCGCCGCCGGGACCCGTCCGCATTCACTGCAACATCACGGTGAGGCCCGGGGGGCGGCGGGCCCGGGCTCTGCGGGGCGGCCCCGGCACCGAGCGGCTGCTCTTCCGCGGGTACGGGGCTGTCGCCGGTGGGGCCCGGGCTGCGCCGGGCCCATGCCCCGGTGTCCCTGGCGGCTGCCCCCGTCCCCGTTCTCCGCGGGGCCTGCGAGCTCCCCACGCAGAGAACAACCGGGGGCCGTGCCGGTGTGCGAGAGCTGGCCACTGCCCGTGGTGCTCGGAAGCCCCGGTCCCGTCCCGCTGCTCGTCCCCGGGCGTGGAGCCCCTCGCACCGGCCCCGTTTTTCCCCCGGTTTTGTTTTGGGGGGTTTCCCGGGGGGGGGCCTGATCTCCCTGGGGAAGAGGCAGCAGCGGCAGCTCCTCCTCGCCGCTCTGGCTCGTCCGCCCCGGTGTTTTAGGGATCCCGGTGCTGGATGGCTCGGTGCTGATCGCTTCTTTGATCACGAGTCACGGCTGGTTTGTGTCTGCGGGCGAGGAGGGCTAGCAGAGCTCGGATAGCCCCCGGTGTAGAGTCTGAATGTGGCTAATGACCAGGATTTTCTGGAGGGGCACGTTGGGGGTGTTGCCAGAGGCTTTGCCCTGGATTAAAGGTGCCTGCTTGGCCTCTGCTCTGCGTGGGTGCTGCCAGGTTCTCCTGTAACTGCTGGTGCAAAGCTGTGAGGGTCGTAGCCCTCAGTGTCCTGCCTCTGCTGCCTTCCACCCCCAGTAGCCCCACAGCCACAGAGGTGGCCAAAATGCCACTGTCCTCCCTCCGTGTTCAACCCTAGGCCAGGGGACACAGCCCAGCATGGTCACAGTAGGGTTTGTGATGCTCTCAGCCCCAGGTTTATGCTGGAGGGTGCATCAGTCACCTGGGGCCTGATCTCTGTGGTGCAGAGGGATCGTCTGGCTCGCTGCTCTGCGCCACAGCAGCCTCCATCCCACCAACACCCCCTTCTCCCCCCGTCCAGGAGTCTTATCCAGCTGTTCCCCCCATATGGTCTGTGGAGTCAGACGATCCCAACCTGGCAGCTATCCTGGAGAGGCTGGTGGAAGTCAGGAAAGGAAACACCTTGGTGAGATGTGCTCTGCTGCCCGGGGGCCGGGGGAGGGCTGGCAGCTTTAGGGGGTTACTCCCTGCTCACATGTCCCCAGCTGCCTGAAGTGGGGGTTACCTCTGGTCTCATAAAGGTTCCAGCTATTTGGGATATTCTCTGACATGGTTTGATGCCGGGGTGGGATTTTGCACCTGTGTCAGGGCAGCCCTGAGGCTCAGCTTGGCACGGAGCTCCCCAGGCTTCGCTGACCCTCTGTTCTCTGGACAGCTTTTGCAGCACCTGAAGCGAATAATCTCTGACCTGTGCAAACTCTACAACCTCCCCCAACATCCAGATGTTGAAATGCTGGACCAGCCTCTGCCGGCAGAACAGGTAAGCGGCTCAGGAAAAGGCTCCCAGAGTTCAGAAAACAAGTTATTAGTCCCCTGATGTTTGCTCTGGAGGCTTCTGGGGCTACCAGAGGAGGAACACAGCGGGTGAAAGGTTGGATTCCTGTCCTGGGTGATGCCAGCCTGCTCTGTTGGGCCTTGGTGCTGTTTTCTGTAAAGGCTCTCAGCTGCCCTTTGCTTTTATTTTGGTCCTGCTTGTTCATCTGTTTGAGCTCACCTTGGAAGCATCTGGGAAGGCAGGAGAGCATTTTCCCAGGATGCTGACCGTGCAATCTCCATCCCTATGCTCTCCACAGAGCACCCAGGAAGAGGTGTCCTCTGAAGAGGAAGATGAAGAGATGCCAGAGGTGAGTGACACCTTAGTGTGTGAGGATGTGTGCCAGAGAGCTGAGCACAGGGAGGAAGGTGTGAAAGGTGTGAGGGTACAGCAGCCTTGCCTGGGAGAAGCTTGTGGCCACCAGACAGGGAAGTTTGGACCAAAGGCTGGATAGTTCTTGGCATTTTGATGCTGAGAATTTTGAGGCACAGCTGGGCTCCACATATTCACAAACCCCAGGAGAGCACTGTAGCCACATTTCTCTTCACAGAGAAAAGCAAGGCACGATTCTTCCCAAGAATGTTTCTGGGTTTCACATTCTCTGAACCTCAGAGAAAGAAAAAAAACAATTCTTATCTCATGTACTGCTCCTGTGTTGTTCCCAAGTGGAATGCATCGTGGAAGATTGTTTACCTGAAGGGATTTGATAACTGGATTCTGGTGTGAGTGTTTGGATTCACTGACCAGTTGAATCCAGGTGTGTGTGTGTGGGGACTGTGGGCTGACAGTCACGAGATTCTGTGCAGTTGAGGGCTTGGCAGATTCAGTTTAGATGTAATGTAATAGAATAATGTAGTATAATGAAGCAATTAATTAGCTTTCTGGTAAGATGGAGTCCTCCTCATCATTCCTCTCCTTCGTTGGGGGCAAAAATATTCACTGTAGAGCACAGAGGCTGAGCATGGCCACGTAGCCATGGCCTCCAGAGGCACGTGGATGAGCTGTGAGCAAGAGCTGCCCGGACAGTACGTGCTGCTCTCTAAAGCCTGAAATTCCTGCAAGAGAGATGGATTTCTGGGTTGCTGCTGCTGGCAGGGAAATCTCTGTTGCACGGAACTCCCACGGAGAGGATGAGGTCAGGTGGCTGAGTGTGCAAGTGAGCTAATTGCCAGCAGTGGTGGAGGCAGCCACACTTCACTGCGAGCTGAGGGCACCTTGCTGCACACAACCCACAGGCTCTGGTTGTTTGGTTTGCAGTTTAGAGATCTGTGGAAGTGGGTGGAATAATCTTGAATCTCCATGGTGACGTTTAGCAATGCCTCAGACACGAGAACAGCACGGGCACTGAGTCAGCAGCGCCGTGGAGCCTGGGGGCAGGTCACTGAGCAGCAGCACCCCAGCAGCCCGGGGGGGTTTTGGCAAAGTTAATTGCTTGCTAAATTAAGGCTGGGCTTTGCCAGTGTCCGTGGGGAAAGGAGGAGGGTTAAATTGGCACCAGCATAACCTTGTGAATCTGCAAATCTGCAGCTTTATGGCAGATCAGTGTGTGCAAGGCCTCCGCTCCTGTGGGCTGGGAAAATAAATCCCGAGGAGCTGAGCATTCCCCCTTGTGCTTTTTGCTAATGCCAGACGTTGTGGAGGGAGAATGCTCGTGCAGAGCAGAGGTTTTGTGCTGAGCAGTGGGATTTGTTCAGCTGCGTGGAGGAGTGAAGCAGCAGAACTGTGCCCTGGCACACAGATTCGTTATGCAGGTTAATCTACTCGAGGGATTTTCTGGGAGGATCTATTTTCCTATATGAGTCTAAAAATGTCCCAGCCCTTCCAAAAACGCTGCTCAGTAGCCACGACCAGCCCAGAGAGGCCAGAGTAAACACTTGTTTAGAGGATTTAGTGCCAGTGCTGGAGCTGTGCATGCCCACAGCCATTTCCAGGCAGCTGAACCCTGAGTGCATGGGGAGAGATTTCTGTAGTGAGCCCAGATGGCTGCAACTGTTTTTTCCCATCGAGGGCTTGCATTGCCACGTGTTATTTTGGGAAACAATGAGGGCCACGGGCTCTTCTGGGGTCAGGTACTACACTTGGGGTGTGCTGAGCTGATCTACAGAGAGACCTGCTGTGAAACCCCCACGCTCTTGCTGAGAGAATAACATCCCGTGCAGCTGGATTTGGGTGCCAGGGGTCTGTTCTTCTTGTGGTGCTGGTGGCCTGTGTCCCTGTTGGGGTTTGGCTAGCCCAGGGCACCTGGCAGCACCGTGCCAAGGGGCTGTGCTTTGTCCCAGCAGCGTGGCACAAGCTGCTGAAGCCACGGGTGTGCCAAGATCCAGGGTCATGGTTACATGGGGCTTGCTGAGGACTGAGAGATTATTGGGTTGTTATAAACAGGCATGAGACACGACAGGAGAGAATCCAGCAAACAACGAGCTCAGCTGAGTGCTCAGACCTTGTGTCTTCCACTCTGTACCCCAGATCAGGAGCTGGGACTTCCTGGGGTGAAGGAATTGCAATAGGAGTCCTTCCTGGGTGAGGGCAGCTCAGCACTCAGCAGGGAGGAGCAAAGGCACATCTCTTTGAGCTTTCCTCTTCCCTTCCCAGGACACCGAGGACTTGGACCACTATGAGATGAAAGAGGAAGAGCCGGCAGATGGGAGAAAGACAGAGGATGAAGGCATTGGGAAAGAAAACCTGGCCATTCTAGAGAAAATCAAAAAGAACCAGAGGCAAGATTACTTAAATGTACGTGTCGCCCAGTGGGCAGGTGGGCTGGGGAAGCAGAGGGACTCAAGGGCAAGAGTGATGGAGGCCCTTGCCAGCCCTCCTGCCCTAAATCAGAGGGGCTGTCCCCAGCCCAAGGTACAGCAGTACCAGTTCTCCAGGGCTGATGGGGCTGAAGCAGAGGAGGCTGTGAACTGCCTTCTGCAGCTCAGGGAGGGCACCGGGTGACCCCAGGGGCGTTGGTGCCTCATGGGGAAGTCCTCCTGCAGCAAGATCCAGGGCTCCCTTCTGCCCCAGGAGCTGTGCCCCCACAATCACCTGAGGCTGTGGAGGTGGATTGGGTTTTGTACCCCTGGGCTGAGATTCTAGGACAGTTGAGAGGACACAGAGATGTTTCTGCTGCAGCTGTGCTGCCCGAGGTGACATATTTGGGGCAAGGGGACAGGCTGAGAGGTGCCAGGCAGGATACAGCCTGGTGTAGAGGCTGGACCAAGTTGTAGCTCAGGTGTTGAGCTCATAGAGCAGTAGCCATGGTTGGGTGCAGCATAACAATACAACTTTTCCCCTCCCTGTTCCTTGCAGGGTGCAGTGTCTGGGTCTGTGCAGGCCACTGACCGGCTAATGAAGGAGCTCAGGGATATTTACCGATCACCAAGTTTCAAGGGCGGTGAGTGCTGCCAGGAGCTCCGGGGGAGGAGGATTCCTTCTCCTCCTGTGGGGTACCCAGAGGGCCTCGGGGCTGTGCTGCTCAGCTGAGGGGGAGGATCTCTGCTGTTGGATGGCTGTGGCTCTGTCAGGAGTGAACAAAACCACCTTAACCTATCTCTTGCCTGCCACTGCTGGAGCATGCTGAAGTGAGGAGCATGCTGTGGGTCAGAGAATCACCTGATTTTGAGGGGGATGGTGTTCCTGCTCCTTTTCTGAGCCCAGGGAAAGAAAAAGAGAAAGAAACTGCTGCCCTCAGGATTGTCCTGGATAGGTGCTGCTTTTCACGGAGGGGCAGTGCCCGAGTGAAGTTGTGCTGCAGGGCCCGGGGAGTTTGAAATCTGGCTGATGGCTCAACCCCCTCTCAGTGTCCCCCCGCAGTGACCCCCCCATGTGTTCTCCTTGCAGGATACTATGCAGTTGAACTAGTGAATGACAGCCTGTACGATTGGAACGTCAAACTCCTGAAGTAGGTGGCCCGGCTTGGGATGGTGCATTTTTGGGTGGGTTTTGGTGATGGGACCAGAAAGTCCCTGTGAGCAGAGGGGACGTGAGCATGGCAGGGCAGCACCGAGCAGACCTTGAGTTAGCCTCTCTCAGGCAGCTGGCTTGCTGTCTCCACGACAAAAAGGAGATGCTATCTCCAGACAAGAACAGGTAATTGGAGGACTCTGCAAGTCTCTGCTGTTCCTAGAGTCCGGAAAGAGGTGCAGCAGGCAAACCCTGAGCTTTCACACCCTCCAGACACCAGTGCTGCCTTTTCCTTGGGCCAGGCAGCCTTTATTTTTAAGCTGGCAGCATGGAAAAGGGGTGTGATGGTCTTCTCTGCAAACCAGAAGCAGAATGCTGGCAGCCCGTGCTGTCCACGTGGCTGCCCGGCTGTGCAGGTACGGCAGCTCCGGGGTGTGGTGGCAGCGAGCACGGCTGGCCTGAGGTGCACGGCCTTGCCTGACCCTCTGGGGTTTTCCTGTCACAGGGTTGACGAGGACAGCGCTTTGCACAACGATCTTCAAATCCTCAAAGAGAAAGAAGGAACAGATTTCATCCTCCTCAACTTCTCTTTTAAAGTAAGGCTCCCTCTCCCCGAGAGACGCCTGACCCGGCGAGGCATCAGAGAACTCAGCGGCTCTGCTTCCCTTCTCTCATTGCAGGATAACTTTCCTTTTGATCCACCATTTGTAAGGGTTGTATCCCCGGTGCTGTCAGGGGGGTGAGTAACTATCTGTGTCTCTCTGCTCTGCAGAGCTACTTGCTGCAGCAGGTTTCACTGGCTTTATCCAGAGCCGCGCAATCCTTGACACGGATTTGCCATTGGGAAGCAGACAGCAGTGCTGGAATTTTTAGCGTATTTTTTTCCATCAGAAATCTAATCAGAGAAGATGTTTCACCTCTGGAGCAGTGGGTGGGTATAATCCCATCTGTCTGCGTGGTAACTTTGTCTGATTCCTTCCCAGGTATGTTTTGGGTGGTGGTGCCATCTGCATGGAGCTGCTTACGAAACAGGTGGGTGCCGGGTCCCTGCAGGAACTGGGGGAGCTCTTCTGCCTACCACACTCGGTATTCCTGACAGCTCCTGCCCTGCCACAGCCTGCCAGAGCTGGGGAAGACCCTTGGGAGCACAGGTGGGGTGGGTCTGGCCTCACCTTGTGTTTCATCCCTAAGGGCTGGAGTAGTGCCTACTCCATCGAGTCGGTGATCATGCAGATCAGCGCGACGCTGGTGAAAGGGAAGGCACGAGTACAATTTGGAGCCAACAAGGTAGGGCCTGGGCAGGGTAGTAGAATGGGGGGTGGCAGATGGGGGCACAGCCAGGTCTGGCCGCACAGGGAAGGTGTGTGGGATGGCTTCCCCAAGGTTCCTGCTGGACTGACGGTCTCCTTGCCTTCCCTCACAGAACCAGTACAGCCTGACAAGAGCACAGCAGTCCTACAAGTCCCTGGTTCAGATCCATGAGAAGAATGGTAAGGGCTGAGGGAGAGGGCCTGCATTTTCCCTTGCTTGTTTGGGCTCCTCAGACAAGCCACTCGAGTTTTCTCCTGCCTCAGGGGCAGAGGTGACAGCGGCAGGGGCAGCTGCTGTAACACGGTGTGGCTGCAGAGTGCTGCTGCCCTCTTTGCTGCCCAATTCTGGGCTCTGGTGGCTGTAACTAGAGGCAGCCCTTCTCTGGGCACTTGGACTTGATGATCTGAGATCTTTTTCCAACCTAAATGATTCCGTATTTGCCCGTGTGGTGTTGGGAAGTCAGCCAAGGGCAAGGCTCCCAGTGATCAGGAGTATGTGGCCCTTCAGAAGTGGCACTTGGCTGCTTTTGACAGCTTCTCCAGGTGCAGTTTCCTCCCTCACAGATCTCTCCTCATTTCAGGCTGGTATACACCACCCAAGGAGGATGGCTAGTGTGGATGCTGCAGGACCAATTTGAATATCTTCTGGATGCTCTACTCGGATCTTAGTGATGCCTCTTGGCTTTCTCCCAGGATGTAATAGCTCTGCCTGTTGCAGGACAATACTGGCTGTTCAAAACTCTAAATAACTGTTTAAGGAGTTGGACTGACCCAGAACACTTGCTGGGCCCGTGCTAGCAGGCATTCTTGTTAAAACAAACTCTTGAGCCTCTTGTATTGCTGGAAACTTTTGACTCTACTCCAGTCTAGAGCATCCTCCTTACCTATGCTATGGATTTAATTTATTTTCTTATTTCATGTACACTGCTTTTTTTTGTTACGGTGTATGATGGATGTGTATGGAAAATGTATCTTTGGAGAAAAATTACAGTTTGTTAATTTGAGAATGCTGGTCTAACTATTTTTTTCCATGCTCCTGCTGGGTGGGTTGTGCTCTGCAAACCCTGCTGCAGCCCTGGTCCCAGGGTGGGGCAGTCGGTGGAGCTGTGGTGGCCCAAGCCCTGCAGGAAGGCTTGGTGCAACTGCCTTGGGAGAAGAAAAGCCTTTTTCTTTTTTTGGCATGAAGGGAGCAGGGTTTCTGCCCCATCTTCCCTGGGCAAACCCAGCTGTTCTCTATGACCTGCAGACTTTCAGCTCGAAGCACAGAGTGGGGAGATCTGTGAGCCTGTCCTCTCTGCTGCAGTGGAGGAAGGGTCTGTGGGTGTATCCCAGGGCTGCCAGCTCCCACCCCACACTTCTCCCTGTCCTCTTGCCCCCGTCCCTGCTGTGCTGTGGCTGCAAGCTTCTGCAGGGAGTGGAGCACGGGCCCTGCTCTGTCCTGCCACTGCCCCCATCCCTGGCAGCAGTGAACACCCCGTTCTATGGGGTTTTCTTTTACTCTCCTTAAGCTACTGCTCCTGCTCGCCTTTGTACTCCAGCCCTCCATGGACGGGGTTGCTGCAGTTGTGGCCTCTTTCCTTGAATCCCCACGGCCCTGTTTTGAGGCAGCTGGAAGGAGATTTTGGCTGTTGGAGCTCCTCTAACTCGGGCCACGTCCTCGTCTGGAGGACAGAAGTGACGCACTCGTGTCAAAGATGGAACCATGCGTATTAACTCACTGTGTTTGAATAAAAGTCATTAGAAAATCAAAGAGCCTCAGAACTCCATTATCTGCTTCAGCAGCTGCTTCCCTGTCCTGCTCAGAGCCTTGGAATAAAAAGATGCTGTTAGGAGAGGGATTACTCATGGCTGCAGGAGTGGCTCTGGCCTCAGCTCGGGGACTATTTTTAAGTGCTTTGCTGAAGGACCAGAGGATTTGTGAAGCCGAGCAGCTCTGCCCTGTGTCCTCCAGCCCAAACCAGCACTCCTTGGGGTTCTTGCTCTTCTCCAACCCTGCTCCTGGTACCTGATGCTGAGGGGGGCAGGAGTAGCTGCACTCAGTTCCCACCTTTAGCTCAGGAGCCTGCTAAGGTAGCAGGATAACTCAGTTTAATGAAGGTTTAAAACACTTGTGGGGCTTTCTCTTGGGTGAAGTAGGGGCTGTGCTGAGCCCAGCGAGGGGCTTGGGCTGGGATTGGCTGTGCTGAGTTGGTTGGGAGAGCTCATGGCACACACACACCCAGGTCATGGTGTCTTTACGGGCTGGGATGAGCAGAACTGAAGAGGGCCCTGCAGGACACTGTCACTGGGACGCTGACCTGGCAAGAGTTGAGGCTGAAAGTGAAGCAGCAGCAGGTGTCTAGCAGAACTGAAGAGGGCCCTGCAGGACACTGTCACTGGGATGCTGACCTGGCAAGCATTGAGGCTGCAAGTGAAGCAGCAGCAGGTGTCTAGCAGGCCGTCTGCCAGTCCTGTCTGTCCACACCTGCCCGGTGAGGAGCCATCCACTCTGAGCCGGGCTTGGCCTTCATTGCCAGCAGGCTGGCTCAGGGAAGCAGGTGTGCAAAGCCACCTGCCACCACTGCCAAAGGCACTCCCCAGGCCTTCCCCTGTGGGAGCTGGCAGAGAACAAGGACGAGGGAAGTCTTCCTGAAGGAGAAATGCAGCACAAAGCGACCAGGACAGTGCTGCCTGCATGTCTGTCCTATTGAGGGCCCATAAAAATTGAGGGTGACTGAAATCTTGCCTTCTGAAGGAAAGAAAAGGAACCAGCACCCGAGTTTGCTGGTGGGGAACTTGAGTTTTCCTAGGCCTCAAAAAGGCAAAGCTGAAGCCAGGCGAGATCCCAGCGGCAGTTCGGGCACCAGCCTGCCAGTGGCCTCGCACCGCTGCGAGGCACATCCTGCCCAGCAGCGCTAGCGAGGAAATCGCCATCACTTCCTCTGGCTCTGCCAGCGCCCAGCGCCTCCCCCAGTACAGAAGGGGAGCCTGGATTCTGCCACAAACTCCTATCCAGGCGCTACGGGAGCGGTTCTGCCACAAATCCCTCTCCCCGTGCAGTTGCAAAGGGGGAGAGGATGCTGTTGTAAGAGCCCCCGACAGGAGCACAACCAGTGGGCTCTGCCGAGCTCTTCCAGCAAGGGGACAGCGGGGTCAGACCTTGGCTGGTGCGGTGAGAGCCCAGAGAGCTGCACGCAGCGCTTGTGCCCCGTCGGGCTGTGCACGGGGTCCCTGCAAGGTGCTGTGCACAGGGCTGTGCTGTCTCCATCCACAGCGAGCAGAGCCCATGCCCATGCCCAATCCTCAGGGTCCGTGCCCGGGGTCTCTGGGCACGCCGCTCTGTGCTCTCCGGGAGTCTCTCCTCGGGGGGATCCGTCTCTAGGGTGTTCCCATCACCCAGGCAGGCTCACGGGGTGTCTCAGCCCCACCGGGACCCGACCCCCACCGAAGCTTCCCACGGCTGCCCGGGCCCGCCGGTGCCTCGCCGTTCCCCGGGGCCGCCCCCTCCGGATCTGGGCGGGGAGCGCCGGCCCTGCCGCCCCCTCCGGCCCCTCCGGCCCCGGCCCGGCCCGGCCCGGCCCCGGCCCATCCCGTCGCAGCCGCATGGGGCCCCCCGGGCCGGCCTGACCCCTCTCCGAAGCCCCTGTGCCCCCCCGGAGACGGGCCCTGCCGAGGAGCCGCGACGGGACCCCCCGGCTGCCCGTTCCCGGCCGGGCCCTCCGGAGATCGGAGAGACCCCCCCGGGCCCCGTCCCCACGGGCAGCGGACCCCTGGAACCTCCCCGGGACCGCCCCGGCCGGACTCCTCCGACCCCCGGCGAGACCCCCCGACTCACCCCACTGCTGGAGCAGATACGCCGGCCCCCTCCGAGACCCTTCCCCGGGGCCAGGGACCTCCGAGGGCACGCGGTTCCCTCCCCGGGCCGCAGGAGCCGGCACCCCTGGGGACCCCCCAGCTGTCCCCGCCGGGGCCGAGGACGCCTGGAGCCCCCCAAGAAGGCCCCGGTCCCCCGGCCCGCATCCCCGCTCCCGGGCTGGCCCCGGTCCGCCGAGGATCCCGTTGCCAGGGCTGGGGGCAGCCGGGCTGCCCAGCGCCCCCCCGGCTGAGCCCACTCCGAGCCGGCGGGGCGGCCGTGGGGTGTCGCGGAGCCCCGGGGGGGCTGCGGCACCCTGCGTGTCCCCAGCTCCATGGCGGCCAAGTGGTTCAAGGAGTTCCCGTCCAACCTGAAGACGGTTTCAGAGAAGGCTCGGCCGGGAAGCGGGAGCCTCGGGAAGAGCCGCAAGAATTCAACCGCTGAGCTGGGGGGCTACCGGGCGGCTGGGGGTGGCAAGGAAGGGGGCAGCCGGCTGTCACGGGACAACCTGCAGGGTCTGCTCCAGGCCGCCACCGGGAAAATGCGGAAGAATTCCCGAGTGGAGGGAGGCACGCCGGAGGGACCCTCCAAAACCTACATCAACCGCCTCATCAAGGTGGAGGCTTCCGAGAAGAACGGGAAGGGGCACCCCGGACCCGTGCCTGCCAGCCTGCCTGCCCCCGAGCAGGACAAGGGGAAGCCCCCCAAGACAGAGACGGTAAGGCAGGGGCTGGGAGCCGGGGGCACAGGGGGAGATGTGGGGAGCGCGAAGCGCTGGCGGCTTTAACTGCTTTGGTCTCCGACTCATTAGCCTGGCTGACTTCATCCTTTTATCCTGCCCGGCTCCGCTGCCTTTAAATTCCTTCAAAGCTGCCTTCATCTCAGCTGACCTTCATCACCCATTCGGGGGTGGGGTGGGGGGGGGTCGTCGGGCATCCTCATCATAGCCAGCCTGACCCCAGAGCTCGTCTGCTGGTTGAACAAAGGCTGATGCAAAGCTTTTCTGGGAAGCTGGTCTTTCACCCCTGCACAGCCTTGGGAGGACTGGGAGCCAGTCGGCGGGATTGCTGTCACCCAGAAAGGTCCCAGAGCTCCCCCCAGGCTCCTCACCATCACTGAGGGGCGTAGGAATGGTCTGGAGTGCCCCCACCCGAAGGTGCCACTGGGTGCATCCTCTGGGCTTGTGGCACGGCCTCGTTTACCCCGGATAAGCCACAATCCCGCCCTGGGGACCCCAGTGTGCCTGTTCCCTGCCTGCCTCTGTGCCGGTGGCATCTCTGCCATCCCTACTGGGATCTCCATGGCCCCCCGAAGCCAGAAATGCCTGTTCCCTGCCCAGGTCATCATCCTGGAGGATTACGCAGACCCTTACGACGCCAAGCGGACCAAGGGGCAGCGGGACGCCGAGCGCCTGGGGGAGAACGACGGCTACATGGAGCCCTACGATGCCCAGCAGATGATCACAGGTACGTGCCACGTCCGAGCCGTGCCACAGCAGCGCAGCTGGCACCGCTCCCCAGCCGGGAGCCCGCGGCTGCCCTCGGAGCCACCCGGCGCAGGAGGCTCCGGGAACAGGAAAGGCGCTCGCCGCTTCCTGCGGCTGCGCAGGGCCAGATAAGGAGCGGGAGCAAGGCCGGACACTGACCCGTGCTGGCCGGCCCCTCGGCTGTGTCCGTGACCTGCTGCCATCACCCAGCGGGCACATGTGGCCGCTGCAAAGCCCTCGATGCCCCCCAGTCATCCCAGGGTACCACCCCCCCAAGCGTTCCCCATGGACGTGCCCCCCAGCCAGCGACACCCCGGCTGGCGTGGCCACCGTCCAGCTGGCCACAACAACAGGAACTGACTGGGCCGGAAGCTGGAAATAAAAGATTTGCTGCTGATTTTTTTTTTTTTTTTTCCGTGAGGCTGTTAGGCGAGGACTGGCGCCGTGGGGAGAAGCAGGGGGCTGGGAGGGGCGAGCCCCTGGGGCGGCCTCCCGCACAGCTGAGCTCCAGCTTGGGGTGTAGCATCCTGCTGCCATGGAGCCCAGCTGGCCCCAGCGGCGTGGGTCCGTGCCTGTGGCACCAGCAGGCCCAGGGCTGGACAGCAGACAGGGCGCCATGAGGATGGGCCCCTTCCTGCTCCAGCTCCTCCCGAGCTGGCTCCCAGTGGGGCGTTGCCACCATGGAGTCCCCAGCACATCCCTCACTCAGGGCTGGTGGTGGGACTCAGGGTGGTCTCGGGGGACACACAGAGCCGTCTCTGACCCACCATCCCTCTCCCCCACAGAAATCCGTCGTCGCGGCTCCAAGGATCCCCTGGTCAAAGCCATCCTGCTGCTGGACGGCCCCGGAGAGCCTGGGGAGGGGGGTGCCAAGTTGGATCTTGCCAAGCGGCTGGGGGGCAAGGAGGTGGCAGGGAAGGGGCCACAGCTCTATGACACCCCTTACGAGCCTGTCGAGGGGGTGGCCGGGGGGACCCCGGAGCGCAGGGTGAGGGCGGGTGACGGCCGCCTGCCCGAGAATGACGAGCGCCCGGCGGGGGAGTACGAGCAGCCCTGGGAGTGGAAGAAGGAGCAGATTGTCAAAGCACTGTCAGGTAGGGGACAGGGACAGGATGGGAGTGAGGATGGGGGGGAAGGGACAGGCATGGGATGGGGATGGGGATGGCGACAGGGACAGGGATGGGGACAGACTTTCTAGCAGGGCTTGTGGCAAGAGGACAAGGCGCAATGGTTTTTGACTATAAGGGGCACTTCGGATACAAGAATGTTCTCGGGCTGAGGGTAGCGAGGCGCTGGCACAGGCTGCCCAGAGAGGTGATGCCTGCCAGGTCAGGTTGGATGGGACTCTGAACAACCTGCTGTAACTGAAGACGTCCCTGTTTGTGGTGGGGTGTTGGACCAGATGGGGACAGGCACACGGTTGGAGAAGGGGCCAGGACTGGCAAGGGCGGGAGGTGCTGGGGCTGGGGACAAGAATGGAGCTAGGGATGGGGATCCAAAGTGGAGGTGGGACTTTGGGGGGCTCACATCTTGTCCCTCCCAGTCCAGTTTGAGGGCTCGGAGCGTCCTAAGGAGGAGACGCTGCGGCAGCATCTGCGCCAGAAGAGCTGGACCCCCAAGATGCTGAAGCCGGCGGGCACCGAGCACAGCGAGGGGGAGAGGGTGGACCCCGCCCTGGCGCTGGAGAAACAGCCGTGAGTTGCGAGGCCGTGTGGGGAGGGATGGAGCGCCCCGATGTTCTGCCACGGCTCAGCTGCCCTCGCCGTGTCCCCCCACAGCTGGTACCACGGGGCCATCACGCGGGCCGAGGCGGAGAGCCGGCTGCAGCCGTGCCGGGAGGCCGGCTACCTGGTGCGCACCAGCGAGACCGGCAGCGGCAAGTACTCCATCGCGCTCAAGTGAGTGTCGGGGTGGCCACAGGAATGGGGGGGTCCCGGGGGTTCCCACCCTGGGGAGATGGGGTGAATCCCCACCCTGGGGAGATGGGGTGAATCCCACCCTGGGGAGATGGGGTGAATCCTCACCCTGGGGAGATGGGGTGAATCCCACCCTGGGGTGAATCCCTACCCTGGGGAGATGGGGTGAATCCCCACCCTGGGGTGAATCCCCACCCTGGGGAGATGGGGTGAATCCCCACCCTGGGGAGATGGGGTGAATCCCGACCCTGGGGAGATGGGGTGAATCCCACCCTGGGGTGAATCCCACCCTGGGGAGATGGGGTGAATCCCACCCTGGGGTGAATCCCCACCCTGGGGAGATGGGGTGAATCCCGACCCTGGGGAGATGGGGTGAATCCCACCCTGGGGAGATGGGGTGAATCCCACCCTGGGGTGAATCCCACCCTGGGGAGATGGGGTGAATCCCACCCTGGGGTGAATCCTCACCCTGGGGAGATGGGGTGAATCCCACTGTGGGGAGATGGGGTGAATCCCCACCGTGGGGAGATGGCGTGAATCCCACCCTGGGGAGAATCCCACCGTGGGGAGATGGGGTGAATCCCCACCCTGGGGAGAATCCCACCCTGGGGAGATGGGGTGAATCCCACCCTGGGGTGAATCCTCACCCTGGGGAGATGGGGTGAATCCCACTGTGGGGAGATGGGGTGAATCCCCACCGTGGGGAGATGGGGTGAATCCCCACCCTGGGGCGCTGCTTCGGCGGGAGTTCCCCCTGGTTGTTCCCACCAAAAGCCCTCATGGGGAGGAAGCACCCAGCTCCCGAGGGATGGCACCCCCCGATCCACGGGGGGACCCAGGCATCCTGGTGTGAAGCTGGGGCGGAGGGGGGGGTACGGCGTGTCCCCCTCCCCGGCACATTGTCGGGAGCGCCAGCGGCGTTTCCTTCCTGAGGAAGTGCAGCCCCTGGAGCCGAAACAATCAGAGCGGGACGGGAACAAACAGGGGTGGATACGGCCGCGGGGCAGGCGGGCGCCGGGGGGCTGGCGGCAGCACTGATGCCTGCTGGCCGCCCAGGACCAGCCAGGGCTGCGTCCACATCATCGTGGCCCAGACCAAGGACAACAAGTACACGCTCAGCCAGGCCAGCGGCGTCTTCGCCAGCATCCCTGAAGTCGTGCACTACTACTCCACTGAGAAGCTGCCCTTCAAGGGGGCTGAGCACATGGCCCTGCTGCACCCCGTCCACTGCAAGCTGCATTAGCGTCGGCTGATGCCGCCCCCGAGTGGTCTGCGACCCCCTCCCCACCCCGTGGCATCAGACAGCGCTGGGCACGTACCACGGGAAGGGTCCGGTGAGAGAACCCCTGCCCTGTCTCCAGTCCTGAAGGGACTCCTGGACTCCAGCAGGGCTGTCCCCCTTTGGCTGGGACAGGTCCTGGCCACCCTGTGCCAGAACCGCCTCGTCACGGGGCTGCCCGAGCTGGGGGCATGCAGTGAGACTGGGATGTGTAATGATCTAGTAAAATAAAGTTGTTGGCTGAGAGGGAGCAGTGGTCCTGGGGGCCTAGGATGGGGCCTTGTGCTGGCAGGAGCCACCACGGTTTTGGGGGCCAGGGGTACTGGGGCTCCCCCAAGAGCACATCTGCATCCTGCCAGGCTTTTTATAGCGGGGGGCCAGCAGAAGGGAAGAGGAACAGTGTCCCCAGGGTGCCTGAGCACCCTCTTCCCTCGACCTGTGGTTTCCTGCCCGGGTGCAGCTGCAGCTCCCGGGGGTGTTGCACAACCCAGCACAGAGGAGGAGGCACGGCCGGGGCTGCAGGGCAGGGGGTGCATGGCAGGAAGGCGTGCACAGCACAGGGGGTACAGCCTGGGAGGCACCCGTGAACCACAGAACACAGCCTGGGGTACGTGTTGGGGGGGCATATGAAGAGCACAGCAAGGGAGGGGGTGAATGAAGTAGGGGGGCAACCCCACTGCAGCCACTCCCAGGCGATGGGGGGGCTGCAGCGACCCCTCTGCTACCCCCCCGCCCCCAGCAGCCACTCCAGTATGAATCCAAAGCATTTATTTGAGCCACATTGTCCTGGTTTCCCCAACGTGTGCTTTAAAAAGGAGCCCCGAGGGGGCTGCAGCAGAGGTATGGGGCTGATCCAGCCAGACCCCCGTGGCACTGAAGGGACCAGGCCCTTCCCTGCAGGACCCCAGACCCAGTCCTGGGCCAGCTCCCAAGCTCTGGTGCAGCCATGCTTCCAGTGCTGACACTCCCGGCCATCCCAGCTCGGCCACGGTGCTGAAGGTGCCCCCAGGACCCCAGGTTGAGTTTTTCCTAGCTGCTTCCCCATGGGGGATGGCATTGATTTTCCTCCTCAGAGGCTTGTCCCAGCCACAGAGCCACCAGATAGGGAGGGGGGACTGCTCCCAGAGCCACATCGAAGCCCTGGGACCCCCCCTATCCAACCCCCAAGCACCCAACCAGCATATTCAGCCCCTGGCTAGCTACTGCCCTGAGGAGGAATAATCTGCCTGAGTTGTGTGGAGCACTGCAGGGGCTGAGGGGGCAGGGTGTGAGAGCAGAGGGGTATCACTGAGCGTGGGTGGGGGTAAGCTTAGAGGGACCAGCATGTGCTGCCCCTCGCCCTCTGGCTTGGTCGTCTCCTGCCCACTTGTCCACCACATCTGCCTGTACCTGCAGGGGAGAAGAGAGGCTGCAGGTTAGGGAGGGGGCAGACAAAGCCCCCTGGACCAGCCCCCCCTGGCACTCACCTCACCACGATGCCAACAAAGAGGGCGATGCCGAGGAGCAGACTCCCCCCGGTGACCAGGAAGGCGTAGGGGGATGCCACAGGATGGGTGCTGGATTCCATGACGGACCCTGACACAGAGAATGGGTGGGCTCATTGTGAGGACAAGGGACTGGGTGTCCCTGCCCCCCAGCCCCAGAGCAGGAATCCTTCCTCACCCCCAGAACCATTAGTATCATCCTCCCTGAAGAGCCTGGGGGCCAGTGTCACCCCATAGGTGCCATCTTCCGTGGGGACCTGCAAAAGGTGGGGAATCACAATGGGACAGGTCAGCCCCTCATGCCCTGGCGTCCCTGTGTCCCATGTAGGGACAGGAGACCCACTCAGGAGCGTGTGATGCTTCCCAGGGCCGAGACCACTGTTACCTGTGAGCTGACAGGCTCCATTTCAGAGGTGAGCTCCCAAGGGTCTGCACAGCGAGGGGCAAGTATGAGACTGGGATAGGCCATGCTGAGCCCCCAGCCTCAGGGCCCCCACGTCCCCCCTCCTACCTGTCCAGGGGGTACCCACGGCCTCCTGGCTCCACTCGCTCCACGTGCCGTGGCCGAACTCATCCTTCGCCCTCACCTGCACCACGTGCCTCGTCCCGCGCCACGCGTCGCGGATGTCGAGCCAAGTTGTCGTCACCTGATCCACCTGGAGGGGACACGGGGGCTGGGGACAGTCTGGCCGGGGACAAGCGGCATGCCAGCAGGCGGGGTCTCACCTCCGAGAAGGTCGGGGCAGGCTCGGGGCGGTAGCGGACCTGGAAGCGGAGCCAGTAGAAACGGGGGTCCCAGGAGGGGGGGTAGGACCAGTTCACCTGCAGCCGCTGCGGCGCCTTCTCCAGAGCCTCCACCGTCACGTTGACCGGGGGGTCCGGCCTCACTGCTGGGGAAGGGGGGGCTCAGGGCACTGCACCCTCGGCCACCCCCCGCTCCCAGCAACGGGCAGCACTCACGGACGCTGCTGAGGCTGATGATCTTGTCTTTGCCAGCCGAGCCACCGGCGCTGTTGCTGACGCACGTGGACACCACGAGAGGCTTGGCATCATCGGTGCCAGGCGGCACCTTCACCCGGCAAAGGAACTTCCGTGCCTTGGAGAAGTAGCGGCACCGCTGCTCCGTGGCGTTCTCGGCCACAAACCTGCGAGGTCACGGCTCAGGGGGTGCTGCAGCGTGCTCTAGGCACAGGGCAGCTGTGGGGGACGTGTCCTGTGCTGTGGGGTCCCCGGCAGCGTTAGAAAAAGGGTCTCTGGGGAGGGATACATGCTGTGCCATGGGGTCCCAGGCAGCACTGGGCAATGGGGCCATGGGGAAGGAACACACCCTGTGCTGCAGACTCCCAGCTACCAGTAGCTGCCAGGGAAAGGGTCTGCAGGGAGGCAAGCAGACTCAGCCGTGGGGTCCCAGATGGCACCAGCACCATGTTTTGTCCTATCGGGGTCCCGGCCCACGGTGGATGCAGCGGCAGCACTCACCTCCGCTTCACCCAGAGCATGGCCCGTGTCCCCGGGGATGGCTTCTTCTGCTGTGGCCACTCACACAGGACATCCTTGTCGTGGCTCCGCCGGTAGCAGGAGACCTGGGGAGTTTCAGGGGGCTCTGCAAGGCAGGGAGCTGCTGGGGGACAGGGGCCATCGCAGGCAACGCTGCGAGGGACATTCCCAGCCCAGCGCGGACCCACCTGCCACCAGCAGCCGCAGGGAGCGCAGCAGGCGGCTCCCCAGGGAGCAGCTGTAGCGCCCAGCGTCCTCGTAGCGCAGCCGCCGCAGGAGCAGCGTGTTTCCCTCTGCCAGCTGTCGTCCCCAGACCCCCGCTGCTCCCCGCTCCTCCACCTGCCACGACACCGTGGCATTCGCAGGTGCCTCGTCCCGGCAGGTCAGCGTGATGTTGGCTCCCAGGCGGCCCAACACCGTGTCCCGCGGCAGCCCTGGAGGGACAAGAGGGGACCGGGCGATGGAAGATGAGACCCCAGGGCCGGTGGGTGTCCCTGGAGATGGAATGCGCCCAATCATCTGCTCCCCGTGTCTGCTGGGGGTCAGGGCACTGAGCTGGAGAGTGGCTCCTCACATTGTGGGGTGTGAGGGGTTTGGTGGTGGGGAGCAGAGCTCGGGGAAGGTGGCACACGGGGAGCGGTGGTCCCGGGAGTCCCCGGGTGGGTGGGGGTCGGTCCAGTGCCAGAGGGGTTAAGTGGCTGCGCTGGCTGCCGGCCCGGCCAGGCCTGGGCAGCGCTCCCGGCTCCCTCCAAAGGTCAGCGGCCAGCGTGAACCTGCTGTTCCCTTCGGCTCCTGCTGCTGGGAACGCACCCAGCACCCACCAGCGCCCGGGACCCAGCACCGGGACACAGCACCCGGCACCCAGCACCGGGACCCAGCACCCGGCAGCACCCGGGACCCAGCACCGGGACCCAGCACCGGGACACAGCACCGGGACCCAGCACCCGGCAGCACCCGGGACCCAGCACCGGGACACAGCACCGGGACCCGGGACACAGCACCGGGAGCCAGCAGCACCGGAACACAGCACCCGGGACCCAGCACCGGGACACAGCACCGGGAGCCAGCAGCACCCGGGACACAGCAGCACCCGGGACACAGCACCGGGACACAGCACCGGGACACAGAAGCACCCGGGACACAGCAGCGGGACCCAGCAGCGGGACCCAGCAGCGGGACCCAGCAGCGGGACACAGCACCGGGACACAGCACCGGGAGCCAGCACCGGGACACACCCCCCAGCCCCAGGGGTGCCGTACCACCACCCGCCCGCCTCCCCGGGCCCGGCCGAGCTCCCCTGGGGCAGGCACGGAGCCGCATGTGTCCCCTCGCCGTGGCGGGACCCACGAGGCCCGGGCACCGGCAGAGGCTCGGCGCCGGTCGCACTCACCGGCGGGGCCGCAGGGCCGCCCGGCGGCGGCGAGGAAGCGGAGAGGAAGGAGAAGGAGGAGGAGGAGGAGAAGCGGCCCCGGCGGCCGCGCCATGCGCCCGGTCCCGGGGAGGAAAACATCGGCGGCGCCGGTTGTGAAACCGGGCGAGGGGCGGGGCGGCACGTGCGCCCGGGGCCGGGCGAACCGGGGCCGCCCCCTGCCCCCCTCCCCTCCCCCGGATACGGGGCACGGCAGGATCTGCTCGGAAGGTTGTCTTTTTTTAAATTAAAAAAAAAAAAAGCTGGTTTGGGTGGTTTTTTTTTTTCCCTCAAGAGCCATAAAATGATACTATTCTGCCAGACAGAAACGTGCCAGAAATTATCTACCTCGGTCCGCGGCCCTTTCCACCGAAACAACCCCAAAACTCCCCAAAATCCCCTCCAGCCCTCGCCAACAGCCGTCTTAACAAGGTCCTCTTTGGTATCGCGTCCCTGGGACCCCAAAAGCCCCAGAAACCGCCCAGGGTCGCCGCTGCCCACCCACACTTCAGCAGAGCTCGGTCCCGCAGGAGCTGCAGAGGAGGAGGAGGAGGAGGAGGGAGGAGGCAGAGGCCGAGCGTTGCGCAAGACCACGCGTGGGAGTGAATCACGGCAGCCGCCAAACCCCGGCCTGCCTGCGGCCCAGAACACTTCCCCTTTCCGAGCCAGCACCCATCGTGCCGGTGAACCCTGAGGCAGGGCGACAAGGACGGTGACCTTCCTCTTTCCCCTTCTCCCAAGAAATGAGTCGCTCTGTAAACTCAGAGGGTTTTGTTTTTCTCTTACCTTTTTTTTTTGTTTTGGTTGCTAATTTTTTTTTTTTCGGGGGGGAGGGGGTCTTTTTTTAACTTTTTTTGTTTGTTTGTTTATATATAAAAAAAAAGACACGTGAGTGAAGGCTACAGAGAGGCCACAGCCCTCTCACAGCCCCGCACCTCTGATAGGATACATTCATGTGCGATGGGGCGTTTGCACTCAGTGGAATTGAATACTGATGGAGGAGTGAAGTGGGCTTGGGGGAGGTGATGGTGATGACATCCATCCATCCATCCATTCATCCATCCGTCCATCCATCCATCCGTCCATCCATCCTCCCTGGGTGTATTTTTTGGCTAGAAGGCGACAGTCCAGACTCCTGCAAACCTCAGCGTCACCTCCGCTCCTACCATGGGACCCCGCTGACCCCTTTGCCCTCCCCAGGGCCAGGGGCAGAGGAGGGGAGCCCCCAGCTGCACAGGAGGGGATGCGACCCCCTCCAGCCTCACACCCTGAGAGTCTTGTCGGCTGCGCCACCGGGGCTGCCGGCACCGCCGCCCTCGCAGCCCTTCTTCTTCCGCAGGGTGTCAATCCAGCTGGCGCTGGGGCGGGGGGCGAAGCTGGAGAGCGCCAAGGAGCTAAGCCGCATGTTCTTGCCAGACATGATGAGCTCCCCGAAACCCTCCTGATGGGAGAAGGCGTAGCCGGAGCGGCGCGAGCCCGCGCGCCCCGCGTGCCGCATGCACCGGTGCTGCGTCTTCTGCTTCTTCCGTACCAGCTGAGTGTAGCGCACCTGGGGACGAGGGCAGGCTCAGGGCCCCGGGGAGCCACCTCTCCTCAGGGCCGGGACCCTGTGAGCGCTCCTACAGCTCACCGTATCCGAGAGCTCGGGTTTCAGGTCCAGCTTAAGGAAGCGAAAGGCCACGACGGGCACGATACAGACTACGGCGGTGAGGGCGATGGTCAGCCAGACCGTGGGCTGGGCCAGCGTGTTCTGCGCGTTACCTGCGGGAAAGAATGAGCCCAACGAGGGCTGGGCCGAGGCAGCACCCCGCTGGGGTGGGGAGCACGGGCCGCGCAGGGGCTCACCCACAAAGCGGAACTGGTTGGGGAACATCCGGAAGAGGCCGTCGCTGTGCATGGTGAAGAGGATGGCGAAGTAGGCGGCCAGGCTGCCCCAGATGAAGAAGTGGTTGATGGCTGTCCAGAATCCTGTGTCTAACCCGATCTAGTGGGGGGGGATGCAGGAAGAGACAGGGCTCAGGGGATGCCTGAGGTGCCGCGAGGATCTGGGGCCGAGCAGCCACATCCCTACCTGCACGCTGACCACAATGACGAGGGAGGTGGCGACAGTGACGGCGAAGGACTGGTAGTCGGCCAGCTGGGCACCGTCATCACGGGTGGCATCAGCGAAGACACCGTAGGGGATGAAGAACATGAGGATGGAGGTGTAGATGCCCTGGGCAATGCAGATGAAGAACTCCCGCTTGTTGAAGAGCAGGTTCAGCTGCCCAGGCTCGTAGAGTTTGGGGTACTCCATGCTCCGCTGCTCTGGCACATCCTGGGGGCATGGGCACCTCCCTTTAGCCCTGGGCAGGAGCAGCCTCCACCACAGCCCATGGAATGACGAGGACAGCCCGGCTCAGGCAGCCCTTCTTCCCACAGGGGGTGGGTACAGACTCCTCACACACCCAGGGACCTCTCCATACCTGGTCAAAGACACCCATAGCAAGCACAGGCAGCGAGGTGTAGACAATGTTGTACAGCGTGATGAAGTACTGGTCATACACTGTCTGTAGGGAATAGAGCACTCAGCAGGGCACAAGACCTGCCCGCCCTGCGCCCCAACCAGCCCCAAGTCCCTGCGCCCACAGCTGCAGGGACAGGAGAGCTGTCTCCAGCCCCCCCTTGACCACAGGCTCCTCACACACTTCATGCTGGATGCCAGGCTGTGTCCTGGCTCAGGATGAGTCCCCACAGGGAGTCCATGGACCTGGACACGCTTCAGAGCCGGGGAGCCCTGCAGGAAAACCCTCCCCAGCTCCCCGTGAGAAAAGCCACCAACCCACCTGCGCTGAGAAGCCGCAGAAGAAGCCAAACCAGAAGTGGACCATGGTGAAGGCGAAGTTCTTGTAGAAGAAGTAGCAAAGAAACTTGCACATGCGCAGGTAGGACCAGCGCCCGTGCACCAGGAGCAGGCGCTGTAGGAACTTGAACTGGGAGAAGGAGTAGTCGGAGGCCAGCACGGCCTGGATGCCTTCCTGCCCACTGATGCCCACCCCAATGTGGGCAGCTGTGGAGGGAAGGAGAGACAGGTAAAGAGAGGGCTGCCAGGAGCACAGGGGACGAGAGCAGCACCCCCAGCACAGGCACTTTGTTCCTGTGGGGCACAGAGGGGTGAGCACAGAAGCTCCCACGGGCCCCAGGACGGTGCAGGGGGGTGGCCTGTCTTCTCCTGTGGTTCCCCCAGATCCCAGGCCTTACTCTTGATCATGCTGACATCGTTGGCCCCATCCCCAATGGCCAAAGTGACGGCTTTCTTGTACTTCTTGACCAGCTCCACCACCTGGGCTTTCTGCAGGGGTGTGACACGGCAGCAGATAACGGCCTTGCATGCACACGCTGTCTCCAGGAATTCCACCTCCATGTCTGCCTCCAGAGCGTGGGCCTACAAGGAGAGCAAGGGACAGCTGGGATCACGGTACACAGCCAGGCCTTGTCCTGCCTGGCACTCCCAGGGCCCTACCAGGCTGTGCCCGTTGATGACCAGGGCGTATTCGCCCGCAATGGCTTCCAGCACAGAGGTAAGCTTGGAGGAGAGTTTCTCCTGGTAGGAGAAGCCATTGCACACAGAACGTGAAGCATCCATCATCTTCTCCCGGGCTTTCCTGAGGAGAGAGAGGGCACAGGGTTCCACCTCAGGGCCCTTCCATTGCTCTAGCTCCCCCAGACACAGCTGTGCCCCACACTGGCACTGTTCTGTGTCCTCTGCCCTCCAACCCTCACCTCAGCTCCTCTCGCACTTCCAGCACAGTGTGGCCTGTGACCACAA
The DNA here is from genome assembly GCF_015832195.1 of Motacilla alba alba. NCBI lineage: Eukaryota > Metazoa > Chordata > Aves > Passeriformes > Motacillidae > Motacilla > Motacilla alba. The sequence continues at coordinate 975,194 of NC_052040.1, forward strand.
ACACCTCTGTCATGTCATCTGTCAGCATCTTGCAGGAGTAGCCGATGTTCACAGCCGTTTCTGAGGACAGGAAAACAGGGGCTGAGCCAGAGTCCATTCAGGAGAGAGCAGCAGGGATCCCAGGCAGGTGGAATCCAGCCCACAAACACCCTCATCTCCAGCCAGCACCTCAGCCACGCCTCACCCTGCTTGTCCCCTGTCAGCACCCAGATCTTGATGTTGGCCAGCGTCAGGATGGCAATGGTTTCGGGGACCCCCTGCTGCAGTTTGTCCTCGATGGCTGTGGCTCCAAGCAGCTTGGGGACCCAAATGGGCGGGAGGTCAGCAGGGGCTGCCCGCAGCCACCACCAGGCTCAGCTTCCAGCCCACCTACCATCATATCATGCTCCACCTCATCGTAGAGCCGAGCCAGGTGATCCTCACGGGCCTCGGGGGCACTGCCAGCTCGATGCAGCCGCTCGGACCAATCCTTGTAGTAGCTCTCCTCCAGGTCTTTGTAAGCCAGCACCAGCGTCCGCAGCCCCTCGCCAGCGTACTCCTGCAAGGGGTCAGAGCTGGCTGTGCTGGAGACCCTGATGGTGTCCCCAGACCCCAGCGGTGTTCCTAGGGCAGGGAAGCCCAGCTCAGGCTCCTGGGCGGCCTCTCTTTCCTCCCCACGCTGCCTGCAGGACGCTGTCCTACGCACATTGAGGTGGTCGGTGGTGATGTTGGTCAGGTCCTGGTTCAGGGGGTGCAGCCGCTCCAGCAGGATGGTGTCAGCACCTTTGCAGTACAGCCGGATCTTGCCCTCGGGGCTGCGGACTGCAGGGAGGAGGGGAAAAGATGCCTGGCTCAGGGGTGCAGGAGCAGGTCCCGCTCTGACCCTCAGCTGTCGGAATCCAGAACATCCCTCTGGGTGCCCTGGGTGGCCAGAGCTGCTGGCAGGGGGCTCTGAGACCCTGGCATGCAGCCAAAGACACACGTGGGGTTTTGATCTTAGCCCGTGGAGCAAATCACCAACTCTGTATGAAGAATTACAAGCCACACACAAAAGTTTAGATATTGTAGTAGAAGTAGTCACGGAGTGAAAGGAAGGGTTTTTGAGTGCTCTACAGGGGGGTTTTAAGCCAAGGGGTCCAAGTTTGGTACATGGGGGTAAGGAGATCTAAAATGGAGGGATTTGGGTGTGCCCTGTCCTCTTTCTTTCTCCTTCCTAACCTCCATGTCTTTGGTGATGTTGGCACTCACAGATTGGTTTAGAGCAGAAAGTCACCATTCAATATAGATAGTAGGCATTGGGGGAAAAGGTATAAACATGTAGTACATAATATATGATATAAAAGATGGCAGCAGCCCCTGGGAGGGCAGTGTGCCTTTGTCTGACCTGCTGAACGGGCCACAGCAGTTCAGGAGAAGAATCTTTTAGATAACCAACAATAAACTACTTTGAGAACAGACAACAGAAGACTACTGAGTCTTTCTTGAAGGCACGGGTTGGAGGAGAGACTTTTCCATCTTTTGGGGTCACCTCAATCCGGGGGTGAAACCCCACACCCAGCCATCGAGCTGCCGACGCCTCCACAGTCACACCCCCACCCCCAGCGCTGGACTGGCCCCCCAGCACATCACACCGAGCCCCGTGCTGCGGCCCCACGTGGCCCTCCCGTGGCCAGGACCTCACCGATGACAGACATGCGCTTGCGGATGTTGTTGAAGTCCAGGATGGCCAGCAGCTGGTAGGTGATGGCTTGACCCAGCTCCTGCACCGTGATGGTCTTGGGCGTGCGGGACCGGAACACAAAGCCAAAGTTTCTGGCGGCTGTGACCAGCGCTCCCTCGTCTGGGGACTGTGCCTTGTACAACAGCTCCCCTGCGGACAGCCTGGGGGTCAGTGACAGCGCCCTGTGACCCACGGGGACAGATCCTGCCCCACGCCCACCTTCACTCTTCTCCTCGGACATGACGGTGTGACAGAGCGAGAGCAGGCGGAAGAACTCGTGCACGTGGAGGTCTCCCAGCTTGACGGCTTCCAGCAGGCTGGGGTCCCAGAACTGGAACCGTGGGTCCGCCAGCGGGTTGAAGGAGAAGTCTACAGGCTCTGGCCTCTGCAGGGGCAAAGTTGGGGTTACCCCACCCCTGTGGCATTTAGCGCGGGCAGGCACCAAACTCACAGCACCCTTACCTCTCCCAGCTCTGCCTTGTGACCCAGGATGTCCTGCACATCACCTGCAAAACAGGGTACGGAGTTAACCACGACAGAGCACACCACAGCAGCTGCTGCTGCTCCACAACGCTCCCTCTAAGCCCCCTTGTCCCCTGACTGCCCCAAATGGAGGTGGGGAGCCCCAGCCTGGCACCTGGTGCTCACCATAGCTGTGCCCGTTCACAGAGCACTTGCTGAAGACCATGATATTCTGGGTGAGGGTGCCAGTCTTGTCGGAGAAGATGTACTCCACCTGCCCCAGCTCCTCGTTGAGGGTGGTGGTGCGGGCTTCAGCTGGCGTCCGGCGCTTGGCACAGTACATCTTCTTGTCCCAGTTGATGAAGTAGCTGTGCCCAAGCCGGATCACCTCAACGCTGCGGGGGAGGACGGCTGGGTGTCACTGGGGCAGGGCAGCACACTCTGCTGAGCCAGCGACAGGCATACACATGCCCACCCCAGACCCTCCAGCACCCCCGGGTGCCCCCCACGGCTTGCTAGCTCCCACACCCTTCCCCGGGGCTGGCCTGCAACCCATTCCTGCTGACAGCCACCGCTAAGCCAGGGCTGGGGACCGAGGCAAGGCACCCAGGGGGCAGCCCGTGGGGCTCCCCAGGCATCTCACACACCTACAAACCCTGAACCCCTCCCAAGCCCACAGGGCAGACAGCAATGAGTGGGAGGGGTGGAGGTGACACATTCTTACCTCGGGGCTAAGGGTGACAGAACCCATGCTGGGGAACGAAAAGAGAGAGAAATTAAAAGAGAGAGAGAAGGGGACAGTGCAGGAGCCTGGGAGCTGCAGGAGGGCAGAGCAAAATAGCCAGCGTGCAGCCAGGGCAGGGACAGACAAGCAGCCAGACACAGCTGGGGGGGCCCTGAGGGACCTGTGGGGTCCTCAGGTCTTGGGGTGTCCCTGAAGGCAGACATGGCCTGTCACCAAGAGAGTAGCCCACACCCACCCACAGAACACACCGTTCTGCCTGTGGATCTCCATCCCTGTCTCCCCTCCCCAGAGGGCACCCCTAATTTCTCATACACCCCCTGCCCAGCCCCTCTGCCCCCTGCCCTACCTCACATAGAGCGAGATGGGCACCACAGTGTTGAGGATGATGATGTACGACCAGAAGGAGAGGAAGCCAGAGAAGAAGGCACTGTGCACCCCCTCGTCCCAGGGCAAGTAGATCTGGAAGCAGACGCCCACCTCGTGCTCCCAGATGGCGTTGCCAATGGCCAGGATCACTCCCATGCACACCAGGAACCCAAAGATCTGGGGATGGAACATTACATAAGAGCCCTGACTGGGTCAGAGGCAGGGCTCCCAGGATCTCCCTTCTCCATACCCAGAGCACCAGCGTGTTCATCAGCCGGTCGATGCTCGTCCGCTTAAATTTGGTCCGGCCGCTGTTCTGCATCAGTTTTGTGTCAGGTCCTGGGGAGCAGGAAGGCATCAGGGGGTGTCTTTCCCTCCCCTCTGTGCAGCGCAGTAGCAGCTGCTGCCTCAGCCCACCTGCAAAGATGACGAGGCCAAAGCACCACTCGGTGTTGCGCAGGACGCAGCCCCGCAGCAGCATGTTCTGGTTGCTCAGGGGGTACTTGTTCTCCTTCCAGTACAGTGTCCCACCAAACTTGTCCAGCTTGTTGTTGGGGGGCTCACAGATCACCTCACCTGGGTGCACAGCATGGCTCAGCTGGGACTTGCCTTCTCCATGGGGTCAGCTCCATCCCAGAGCTCCCAGCACCATCCCTGGCCGCCCAGAGATCCGCTTCGAGCCGCACAACGACAGCGCCACACGTGCCAGTGTCTACCAAGGGTGACAGAGGGAGGAAGGTGGGGGGCTGCCCCCTGGCAGAGGGCTGGGCACAGGCACTCACCGTCAAAGCGAGCCAGCTGGCTGGTGTCCCCCAGCTCCGCGGTGACGGGGATGGCCTGACGCACCTTCATGTTGGTCTCCCTGCAGGCAGGAAGGTGCCACATGGGCTACAGACAGCCTGGCAGGGAGAGCCTTTGCAGGTGCTGCTGCCCTGCCTGCAGCCCACTCTCACTCCCACCTCTTACCTCCCCTGGCCCCCCAAGGGGAGCAGGGACACCTACCCATCCAGCTCTGCAGTCTCTATGTAGCACAACCCATGGGGTTCGCTGCTGGAGAGGAGGAGGAGGTCAGCCTGCTGGGAGAGACTTGTGAAGGGTTGTGCCAACACTGGGCTCCCCCGTGCCTTCCCCAGGGAAGTCCCTGGCCCTTGGATGTCCTTGGAACTCCCTGGAGCATCTGCAAAGGCCACCCCTAACCCCATGTGTCCTTTGCAGCTGAGCCTAGCCACCATGGCTCCAAGTGCCCAGATCCTCAGAGTTCAAAACACGGCTCCACTGTGGCCCCAACTCTCCAACATAAATGCAACTTCCAGGTTGGAAGTCCCTAATGTCCCCACCCTGGGCAGCGACAGAGGAGCACAAAGGCAAAGTGGGAATGGCACCACACCCTTCCATGGTCCCCGTGTGCCAGCCACCCTGTTGGAGCCATAGCTGTCTCAGGGCTGCACTCACCGCCACAAACTGGTTGTTCTCCAACTTGATGATGTCTCCAACACGGACGTTCATCCACTGCTCCTGCCGAAGGCTGCAGAGGGGACAGCAAACTGTAGTCAGGCAGGAGCCCTGCCCTGCCCACTGCCACGTCCCGCAGGGTCCCTGGCTCCCTCTGCACTGCTCTGTGCCCGTGACACTCACACTCCACCGATCAGGACCTGAGACTGCCGGTTGTTCACCTGGTTGTCGCTTTTATGGCGGAACTGGGAGCAGGGGGAAGAGACAGCAGCGTCAGCCTCTTGGGGATGGGGTCCTGCACTCCCCCACTATCCCAAATGCCACGGCCCCAGACACTGCACCCCCGCACAGCATCCCAAACCCTGCCCAGAGGGCAGAGGGGCGCAGGGGGAACCACTCACGTAGTCATCGGTGGCATCTTTGACAGCTGTGATGGTTAAGACAAGAACCAAAGGCACGATGGTGGTAAACCAGGAGAGCGAAGAGATCTGAGGAATCAGCTGGGGACAGGGAACAGGAAATCACACAGGAACCAGCCAGGCCCAGGCCCTGCTCGAGGGTGCCAAACCTCCCCACTTCCAGAGTGTGGCACTACTTGGAGCCCTCCTGTATGTCCAGGCAGGGGAGGACTGCACTCACCTGCAGGATGAGGAGGAAGAGGAAATAGGTGTTGGCCACTTCCTGGAACTGCTCGAAGAGGTTGACAGGCAGGAAGGTGACAATGTTGTACTTGGAGGTCTTGATGCAGTTGCTCTAGGGACAGATGGGGCAAGAGGGGGGTTTACAGGCTGCCGAGGCCCCATAACCCCCCAGGATGAGATCACTCTGGAGGGCAGGGGCTGTGGCTCACCAAGGCGGGGGTCAGGCTCCTGCTCCTGCGCTACCTCTGGCAGCTTCCTTGGGAAGCCAGTTAGTTCCTCAGGCTCAGTCACCAGCCAGTACCCTGGGACCAGCCTCCTCCAGCAGCAGCCCCCACAAGGGTGACCCCAACCCAGACCCCCTTCTCCCCTCCCTGCAGCCAGCTCTGGAGCAGCCAAGGATAGCCTCCGACGTGGGGGGAGGTCAAGGTGAGCACTGCCCTCCTTTGGCACCTTCAGAAGGTGCCCCATGATCCACCCTGGGATGTGGGACCAGGCTGGGATCTGGGCAGAGCTGGAGGGTTCTGGGTCTTGGCCAAGGATGGGCGGGCTGAACCCTCCACACGGAGAGCACTGTGCCTGGCCGGCCCCACAGCTATATCGGCATTCATGTCATCAGCACCATTTTTTCAGGGACAAACATCTATTTTGTAGCCATAACACTTCCCCCCCACCGAGGTATGGGTGACTCAGACCCCAGCCCCACAGACCTGCCCGAGGAGCCCCGGGAAGGGGTTCAGCCCCCCCTCACTCACTGCGTACTGGAACTTCTCGTTGTACTCCCGCGCGTTGGCTCGCACTCGACGCTCTTCCTCTACAACACAGCGCCCTGTCACCCCCGTGCACCCCGACACCCACTGTAACTGCAGCCAGACAGGACCCTGAGCCCTGACACCCCAATCTCCTCTTCATCCTGAGAGCCATGCTAGTCCCAGAATCCCAGAAGGCAGGGAACAGGGAGCCTCCCCAGCTGTGTCATGTGGTCCTGTGCTTCCCCATGCCAGGACCTGTACCCCTGCACACCTTGAACCCCAACCTTGCTTAACGGTACCTCCACCCCCGAATTTTGCATCCTCAGATCCCCCCCAAGCCTGCACTGCGAGACCCCCAGCACTTACCTGTACTCCCAGAGCCCCAGATTCTGCATCTCCCTGCTCCCCCAGCTCGGCACCCCGAGGTCACCGGACCCTTCCAGCCCAGACACTGCACCCCCAGAGGACACCTCTGCCCCCTCAGCCCTGCTTTGCTGCATTCCTGGATCCCCCTCTCCAGCATCCCTGAACCCCGCCACTCCCAGCCCCGCGCAGCTGGAGCCCTGCACCCCCATCTCTGCACCCCCGGGCCCATTTCTGCTCCCCCGCCGCACCCACCCCGCCCCGCCGGGGTCGCGGAGCCGCTGCCACCTCCCGGGGCACGGCCCCGGCCCTCCCGGCCCGCCGCGTTACTGAGGCAACGGGCGCTGCGGGGCCCGAGCGGGACCCAGCCGGGCTTCACCCGGGCCTCTCCCGGGCCCACGGCGGCCGCGCTTACCGGGGGCTCGGCGGGCCGCGCACCGCTCCATGTCCCGCGGCCCCGCAGCCCATGGGGAGCGGGCGGGCGGCCGGGCCGGGCCGGGGCCGCTGCCTCTGCCGCCGCCTCAGCTCCCCATGGCCGCGGCGGCGCCGGTCGGCGGCGGAAGTGAGGGGAGGGGGGGGGCGCGGGGAAGCGGCGGAGCGCGGCCGAGACTGCGGCCCCGGCGGCGGCCGCGCCAGCGGGGCGGCTCCGGGGGAGCCGTGTGAGTCCTGGACAGCCCCACGGATCGCCGGGGGCAGTGCCGGGGACATCCCCCAGGATGGGGTCCCCACGCTGGCAGCTCGTGTCCCCCAGGATGGGGTCCCCACGCTGGCAGCTCGTGTCCCCCAGGATGGGGTCCCCACGCTGGCAGCTCGTGTCCCCCGGGATGGGGTCCCCCTGCAGCCAGGCCTGGCTGGCCTTCCACCATATCCCTGCCCCCCCATGTCCACAGACAAGACACCCCGTGCCCTCAGGACTCTTTTAATGGTGTGACAGCGGCTGTGGGGGACACTGTGCTGCTGGCGCTCGGTGGTGGGGGATACTTGGCAGCGTCCTTTTCCTTGGGTGACATCTCAATATCTGCGTCGATGGCGGTGTTGACCAAAACGATGGAGCCCTGCTCTGCCAGGACTTTGCTGTCCTCCTCCGGGTAGTGGAAAGCCACGAAGAGCTGGTACAGGTACGTGCCCACGGCGGCCCCCAGCAGCGGTGCTACCAGTGGCACCCACCACCACCCATTGCCCCTGCTGAGGATGGGACAGGGAAGGCTCAGGATCATCCCTACCTCGCCGTCCCCACCTCGCCCCCTTCCCTCTACCCACCTGAAGACCTCTGGGCCCCAACCTGCCAGATAGGTGAAGAGCCGGGGCCCGATGTCCCGTGCAGGGTTCAGGGGGCAGCCACAGTTGGCCCCCATGGAGCACTCAATGGAGAGCACCAAGAGAGCCACAACCACTGGTTCCAGGCCCTTGGGGACGGGCTTGTTGCGGGGGTCCATGATGCCCATGACAACCACTATCAGCACCCCTGTGCCGATCACCTGTGAGGACGGCACAGCAGCTCAGCACCGTGGCGACCGAGGGGGCTGGGGGAGGTGACAGTGGCACCCACCTGGTCCAAGAAGCCATTGCCAACAGACACAAAGTCAGCAGGGTAAGTGGCAAAGATGGAGGCAGTTTCTTGGGGGCCAGAGACAGTAAGGGTCCCATTGCTATGGTGCCAGATGGCATCTGGGGGCAGAGGCAGAGCATGTACGTAAGCCTGGCCATTCTAGCATCACCGTGGGGTTCCCAGTGCTGCTCCCCCATACCATAGTAGAGGATGTAAACAGCTCCAGCAGATATGAAAGATCCCAAGATCTGCACAACCACAAAGATGGGAAACTTCCACCAGGGGAACTGCTCTATCAGGCACATGGCTAAGGAGAACGCCGGGTTCATGTGGGCCCCTGCAATGGAGTAGGGAGAAGGGCTGGGAGTGGAGGGTCCTGGGGGACTCAGAGCCAGGGGATAGCAAGAGCTGGGACCCCTTCCTCTGTCTCACCAGAGATTCCCCCTGCTGTGTAGATGCCTGCCATGACACCCAGGGCACCTCCCAGGTAGCTGGTGATGATATTCCCCTTGGTCTGAAGGAAGGCGATCTTCTGTGCAGCACTGCCCAGGGTGATTGTCTGGAGAAGAGGGATGTAGCCCCACCTCAGCCCTGGTGGCCACGTGCTGAGACCCTCCCACTGCTGATAGTGCAGGGCAGCTGGTGCTGCACCCCTGGTTTTGCTCCCCAGTACTTGGGACACCAGACAGGGACTGGCAGGGAGGTGGTTACTGCCCTCACTTCTGGTTTTGATGGCAAAGTAACCAAATTATAAGCAATTAAATAAACTGCTTTCTGTGGGGAGGAGTTGGGGAAGAGGTGCCACAACATAGCCCCGGGGACACCGTTTTCCATCATGGGATGTAGCCCAAACACTAAGAACCGCCAGAGCCCCAACCTCTGCCTGCTCTGAGGCAGGAGGTAACAAGGCACACACTGGCCAGCACCACACCCTGATTGCACCGGAGCCGTGGCACAGGGTGGACCATGCTGTGGGAACAGGGTCCAAGTGGGAGGACAGGCAGCGCCGAGTTGCACATCTGAGTGCGGCGCGGCCCCAAACCCTTCCAACCCCAAGGGGCAAGCAGCAGAGCCCCAGAACCCCACCACATCATCATCATCATCATCATCACCCCTGTCACACACACGTGACAACCCCCCCAGCCACCTGCGTGCCCTGCTTACCATCATGACGAAGGTGGCCAGCACCTCAGCCAGGCACTCCCGCACCAGCTGGTTCCGGATGCGGAGCAGAGCCTGGGCCCTCCTCAAGAAAGAAGTGGTGCCCATGGTGCCAAGCAGAGGGCAGAGGCAGCGGTGTGGCAGCCGTGAGAGTGGTGTAGATGTCTAATTTGCAGCAGGTTTTATGAGCCCCACAGCCAGGTGGGTGATTATGTGCAGACTTTAAACCAATCATGGCTGCACCACGGGAGACGCCTGGCAGCGGCCAGAGTCCTGTGTGTGGCCGGGGACACCTTGTGACAGTGCTGCACCCCAGCAGGGCAAGGCCAGGTAGGAACACCCTGAGCCCTAAGTGGCCGCGGGGAGCCATGACCTCACTCAGGTGAGCAGGCACGGGTCTTGCCTGGCCAGGAACCCCCTTTATCCCTGCCACATCCCTGCCCAAGCCTCAGCTGCAGTCAACACTAATAAAGAGGTCTGGAAAGGCCTCCAGGGCCACCTCCAGAGCGGCCCAGGGGAGGCATTAGCTTGGCATCAGGCAGGGAAATGGGAGAGGGAGGTGAGAAGGGAGCAGTGCAGGCACAGGAGCCTGGCAATCACCTGCACCCCCCCAGAATCCTGGTGAACAGGGGGAATCTGCCTCCAAACACATGAGATTCCAGTCTGAAGGAGCATGGAAAGTCACCGTTTAGCATAAATAGACTTTATTGCTCTGTACACACATACACTTGACCCCCACAGGGCTCCCTGTGGTTCTGTAGTGCTGCAGAAGGTGGAGAGCCTCCAGGCCAGGCACCGCTTCCCAGCAAGATCTGACCCATCTACAACAAAAACAGGGGGTGAGAAGAGGCTGCTGCCCACTGCCTGCTCTGGCAGGCCCGGCAAGCCCAGGGTCCCCCCAGCCTGCACCTGTCACACACACGCGGGCCGCTCAATCAGGAGTGGACACAGCTACCAGCTCGAGAACCAGCGTCGCAGGAAGCTGCCCAGCACAGATGAGGGGTCGCCCGGCTTGGCAGCAGGAAGCTCTTCTTGCCGCGGCCACGTGCCAGCGAACTGTGCCAGCTCCCCTGGGAGGGACAGGGAGAACTCCCTCAGCGGGAGCCCCCCGTCCACTCTTTGCGCCCTTCCCAGACCCCCCACACTCACGGTCATCCATGTTGAGCACCTCCTCCCGGTAGTCCTTGTTCTGCCCGTCCTCCTTGGTGGTGCTGATGAAGGCCTGGTCCCCCCTCCGGAGCGTCACCGTGGTCTCCCGGCGGCCCTGGCTGTCCTGCACCGTGCGGCGCTCCTCCACCCCCTGCGCACGGCACGGAGCGCTGAGAGACTCCCCGGGCACGGGGACAGGCCTCCCACAGCCCTGCCGCACCCGCGGGGACACTCACCCCGTCGGGGAGAGTCACTTTGGTGACAGAGACGCTCTGGAAGTAAGAGCGGGACCCGGGCTCGTTGGGTCTCAGGATGGTCCCCAGCCCAGCGGAGGAGACCTGCGAGTCCAGGTCTGGGGGGAGAGCCGAGGTGGTGGCCGCAGCGCGGGGACACGCCCCGGAGGCTGTGGCAGCACAGGCGGCTGCAGCAGGGAGGGCAGAAACCCCTCAGCCCCTGCTCGCAGCACCCACCTTGGTCTTCCTTGAGGCCAGGAGGAGCCCGCTGAGCATCTTCCAGCTGCAAGGCAAAGCCACGCACGGCTGAAGGCAAGCAGAGCGCGGCACTGGGGCAACGCTGCACCAGCACGGAGCTGGCTGCCTGCGGGAGGCAGAGCCTCACCCACCCCTAAGAAGGGTCTCCATGGCCGGGCCAGATCGCCGGAGCTCCCCGGGGCCGCGCTGGCAGGGGGACTCTCCGGGTGCTTCAGCATCGAGTCCCGCAGCGGGCGCCTGGCGCTGCCTTCGCCGGGGCCGGGCAGGGCGGGCTCTGGCAGCACAAGGGTGTCGGTCAGGCCGAGGGGCTCTGAGCGGCCCCGAGTCTCGCTCGGCTCTCCCCGTACCCACCGAAAGGCTGCTGGGGCTCGGCCCAGAACCCCCCCAGGACGCCAAGGAGCTCGCCCATGTCCCGGAATAGCTCCTCGAAGGCGCCGCGGGAGGAGCCAGGGCTGAATCCGAAGCCGAAGTCCTGGGGGGGCTGCGACATGGACGGGCCGTCATCCTCCTCGTCCTCCTCGTCCCACGCCGCGCCGCCGAACAGCGGGTCCCGGGGTCTGCGGGACCGCGGCAGTGAGACACCCGGGCAGGCCGCAGCAAGCGGGGCAGGGCCGGGGCCGGTGGGGCAACGGGCGGTTGAGAGAGGGACAGGGTCTGTGCGGGCCAGGCCGGGGACACCCAGGGGACAGGGGGGTCCCGGTCACCTGCAGCGTCCCGGGAACCCGAAGAAGCCGCGGAACACGTCGTAGAAGCTCATCCCGCTCCGGGGCCCGCCGGCTCCCTCCCGGTCCCGTTACCCCGTCCCGCCCGGGTCGCGCTGCCGCCAAGCGCCGCGACCGTAAAGCGCCGCCGGGTGTCGCGAGGCGCTGCAGCGGCGCGGCCGTCCCGGGTTCCCCCCGGGCCCCGAGAGCCGCACGGGCCGGAGCCGCCCCGGTGTGAGCGGGCCTGGCCCCCAGAGCCGCCTCGGTGTGAGCGGGCCTGGCCCCCAGAGCCGCCTCGGTGTGAGCGGGCCTGGCCCCCAGAGCCGCCCCGGTGTGAGCGGGCCCGGGCCCCCAGAGCCGCCCCGGTGTGAGCCGCACGGGCCCCGAGAGCCGCCCCGGTGTGAGCGGCCCGGGCCCCGAGAGCCGCATGGGCCGGAGCCGCCCCGGTGCAAGCCGCACGGGCCCCGAGAGCCGCCCCGGTGTGAGCGGCCCGGGCCCTGAAAGCCGTCCCGGTATGAGCCGCACGGGCCGGAGCCGCCCCGGTGTGATGGGCCCGGGCACTGAAAGCCGACCCGGTGTGAGCGGGCCCGGGCCCCGAGAGCCTCACGGCCCGGAGCCGCCCCGGTGTGAGCGGCCCGGGCCCGCGGCCCCGTGCTGTTCGCACGAGCTACCCCGGGAGTGCCCTGGGCCCGCCGTACGGGCGGGTGCGGACCGGGGGAGGCCCGAGCTCCGGCCTCGCCGCTCCCCCTCAGCCCAGCAGGGCTCCAGCTTCGCCCCCAGCCCCGCAGCTGGCAGCCAGGAGGCTGAGGGGAAGCTCGGCGGGCACTGCAGGGCCGGGCACTGCTTCCGTGCCTCACTGCCCTCCCCGGTACCGGGCAGCGCCCTCCCGGTGAGCTCCTGGGGATGAGGGGCTGGGGAGAGCAGCCCTGACCCCCAAAAGGGAGGACCGGCAGCACCAGAGCTCCATAGGAAGCAGAAATGAAGGGTGAGGGTCTCAAAATAGGGAGGGCATTATCCCTGTGCTGGTGTCCTGCTGCCCAGCGCTGCAGCTGGGAAAAGGAAAAATCCACAAAAGGAGGGGACAAAAACACCAACAAAAAGCTGGGGAGGGGTGGGGGAAGTGCTGCCCCCACTGCCCAGGGCCACCCACCCCCTGCACCAAAAATAGGGAACGAGGCTGAGAAGGTGGAAAAAATACACACATCACTTTGTGATCTTTATTCTCTTCAGTAAATCCCCGCTCGGGGCTGCAGCTGAAGGGAGCAGGTGGAACTGAAAAATACAAGATCTGGACTGCATAGAAAAAAAACCAAAAATAATACCCCAAAAAACCAAACCAAACCAAACGAAACCCCACAAAATGAAACAAAAAAAAAAAAAAAAACAAAGGGGAAAAAAAAAAGAAAATTAAAAAATCCCCAACCCAAAAGCAGAAGATACTTACAGCGTGCAAGCAGGGCAGGACCTGCACTCTGGGCCCGTGAGGATGGAGGGACGCAGGAGAACATAAAATACCAGGGGGGACCCCGTGGTGGGGTGGGGGAGAAATGAGAGAACTAGAGGACAGCATGGGGTTTTTGTTTTTATATACAAGACACATTTATCCATTAAATTTAGAACACGGTACAAAAAAAACACTTCAACTAATTAATCTTACAATGCTGCTCATATCAATTACTGGTCTTAATCCTAATAATAAGGGGGTTTGCTGTAGGCGACTCGCAGCTTCCACTCCTTTGGATCTGAGAGATTCTGGGGCAGCTGGATGGGAGAGGGGATAGAAAGGAGTAAAAACCAAAAAAGGCCCCTACGGCAAACGGTTCAGATCTGAATGCGGAGAGAGAGAGAGAAAAAGAAAACAAAAAAAAAAGGAAAAAAAAAAAAAAAAAGAAAAAATACAAATTCTATATTACATACAACAGGAAAGTGGCTGAAGACAGACAACGCAGAGGTGCCTGCGGCCTGCCCTGCGGGGCCCTGCTGGGGCTGGGGGCCCGGGCGCTCCCCGCAGGAGGAGCAGGGCTCTCTCCTCCCTGGGATCCTTCCTCATCATCGGGGTCACTGGGATTCTCTTCCGGAAGCAAGTGGTGCCGAGGGCCCGGCCTCAGTTGGCGCCCCAGCTGTAGCTGTTGTAGGCAGACTTGTTGGCCTGGGATTTCTGGGGGATGGAGCTGCCTTGGCTGCGCTGCCCGGAGCCGCTCTGCGGGAAAGGGCAGAGGAGAAGCGGGTGGTGAGGGCAGGGAAGCACCCCCGGCCCACCCCGCAGGGGAACGCCGGCACGCCTGGGCCCCGGGCCCGGTGCTCCGGCTCCCTGGCACCGGGGCAGCCTCCAGCACCCTCCCTCGGCTGCACACACCAGGCCAGCAGCACACAGGGCTGCGGGCAGCAGGGACAGAGGAGACGGGGAAGGGTCGGCGCGGGTCGTGTGGTGTGTGTGTGTGTGTCCATACTGCCTGAGGGCCTCTCTCCTCGCCTCGCAGGGCCGTGGGGGAGAAGGAAGGGGCTACGTGATCCTGGGGAGCCTTAGGGGCGGGGGCAGAGCCCACGGCAAGTGCAATGCATTTTCAGAGAGTTCATTACCTGATCCTCCTGCTGGCGTTGGCAGCACAGTATCATCTGCAAATATGGAAGCTGTTGCAGTACCAGGATATGTAAAATAAAGGGACAAACTATGACAATAGAAATCCACGGTTAGACCTGAAAGCTCCTGCAGGGTCGTGGCTATGGCAAGGAACCCCTTTGGTGCTGGCCTGCCCCTCTGAGGATGGGGGAGGTCGGGGTGCCCCAGATGTGTCTGCATGAGGGGGCACTAGCTGGCCATAGCTGGTGCAGCCCGGCAGCAGGGGGGTTGTGCTGAGTACCCACCCTGGCAGAGCACACCCCAGGCCTTCCTTCCTCACCTCATCATCATCCTCCTACCGGCCCTGCGTGTATGTGCAGGTGTGAGCATGTGCCTGTCGCTGCGTGTGTCCGCCGCAGAGCATGAGGGAGGGAGGCAGGCAGGGACAGAGGGATCAGGGGAAGGCAAGGGGGAGCAAGAGCCCTAGGAGATACCCCAGCAAGGGGCTGAGGTGCCGGGGCAGCGCTTACCTGCCCATCCTGCTGCAGGTGGTGGTGGAGGATCTGCGAGTGAGGCTGCTGATGCGGGGTCAGGATGTGCATGAAGGGGGTCGGGGGGTAGGCCGCTGCTGTCGCAGGGTTGATGGGGCCGCCGCTGCCCAGCGCCGAAGGCAGGTTGAAGGAGGCTGCTGGGGTTCCAGTGTGAAATCCCTGCTTCTCGAAGGATTGCTAAGGAGGAGATGCCAAGCAGAGTCAGGGCAGGGAGCCAGGCTGGCAGTGTGCCCCTCCCCATCCCTACATGTCACAGGCCCTGTGCTACAGAGAACAGATTCTCTTCCTATGGCTCTTTCTGGGCTCAGAATTGCTGTAAGCTGGGAAAAGTTAAGCATTTCCCTTCTCCCTGGCTGTCTGATCCAAGGGGAAGAGACCTCACTGCCCAGAGAGGCTGCCTCAGAGCTCGGCTTCTCCTCCCCAGCAATGCAGGAAGCACACAGACACTAACCTGAGTTTTGGAGTAGACAGAGCCCGAGATGTCTGGCACGCCTGTGTTACTGGATGTCACGGATACACCTGGAGAGAAGGGAGAGCTGGGTGTTAGGCAGCAGCCAGTGGGTCAGCAGGAGCTGCTTGCTGCAGCACCTGCTGGAGAGCTCCAGTGGTCAGAGAAGATCTGCAGACAGACTGGCCTGGGCAGCCAGGCCCTGGCACGACCACAAGCAAAGCACCCATGTTAAGTTATTTTGCTCTGGACACACAGTTTCAAAATGCCTCCAGAAATCAGCTGAAGGGCTGGCTGCCACCCAGAGAAACACATGGAAAACAGCAGGTCTGAGGAGAGCTGGAGAACAAAATGGACAGACAGGGAAACAAACCCACAGCACGTGGCACGACAGCAACAACAGCCCGAAAGCTCCTGGGGTGTAAAACAGGCATTTGCATGTAAAGGCAACTCAGCTGCAGGCTGACTGACAGAGGCCTCATGGGGTGTTGGCTGTCCATAAAAGAGAGTGGCCCAAAGGACACCTCAGCCATCATTTAATGCCTAGAAAAAGTGCTGAAATGAAAGCAGTTTGAAGGACTCAGCACCAGGTGACCTGGTACAAAGCTGAAATACCTTCTCAAAGAGAAAATACTATCTTGAAGGGCTCCAATGCAGTGAAAAAAGTGACAAAAGGAATTTAAAGACTGGGAGAGAGAGTCAAATGCAGCCCTGCGTAAGTCAGCCAGACACCAACCAAGTACCAAGACAGGCAGCAGGTTCGTGACCTTCCTGCATCTTTGAATCAAGGACACTTCCCTAGAAAGTGTCTGCCAAACACTGGTGGGAAACAAGTTCAAATCCAGAACAACTGCTGTAGTGTTAATCACATATAGGCAGATAAAAAAAACCAACAAACCAAACCATTTAGCAGCTTAAACTTCTGATAGCAGCCCAAGGGCCTAGACAGCTGATTGTGGGGCACAGCAGAGGGCATGAAGAGATCTGTAACCCCCAAACCTGCTCCAGATCTGGATGCAAAACAATCCCGGGCCTTTCTAAGGATAATCAAACTCCTTGGGAGCGGCACCCCTGGAATTTGTCTCCATGACTGCTGTAAGACAGCAGTCCCTATCACAGCCAGTAAGACTGGGAGCAAGCCCTGCTGCTGTGGGAAGTGCTCTTACCAGTGCTGTACCCATGAGAGCCATAGCCACTGGGCTGCTGGAAAGGGGTTGCTGATGCATTGACGCTGACATTCACACCATGCTGCTTGGAAGAGGTAGGAGCAACCTACAGAACAGAGAGGAACAGAGTGAGAAGAGGCTTTGCTGCGCCACCCTTCTGCCCCAAATCCCCTTGCCTCAGGGAAACTCACAGGGAACACGGCGGGCCCGTACTGGAAGGTGCTGGGGAGCCCTGGTACCCCTGTGTAGTATGGCAGACTGGTGTAACTGTAGCCAGGAGGCAGCGCCGGGTTCAGGAAGGTCTGCTGCGTGGTGTGGTGAGTCTGCGTCTGGCTCTGCTGAGGCTGAGCCAGAGTTGTTGCAGGAGCGGGGGAAGAGGCATCACCACGGCCAAACTTTGTTAAGTCACCTGAAATAAAGGAGGCAAGAGTGAAGAACAGATAGAACAGATGTTAGATCCTGGCCCATTTCAACTCAGCCCAAAGGTGACCCAGTCTTTTGATAAAGTGACTTCAATCACACCTCCCCCTCCCCCCAGCACCTCCTGCCCGTGCCAAGGACTGTGGTCCTCAGACTTTTGCACACTGATAAGGTGAAGCTATTAACTGCTCCTTGGCCCTAACAGGACTACAGAGGCAAAGCCACAGTAGCAAAGCCCACAATGTGGCATTGGATAAAGCTGCTAGCAGAGCCTGATGCTACAGCTGTCCCTCCCCATGCACCACCAGCAGGACTGAACACAAGCCAGATCCCTGCCTGGGCTGTGCAGGGCTTGGCTGCAGGGCTGGGGGAACAACTCCTAAAGCATGTGAAAGCTCAATCACTGCCCACTGCAGACTGGCAGTGTGTTAACAAAGTGACCAAGGTCAGTGTGAGGTCATACACCCACTGGGTGCTTGAGTTTGACAGGTCCCAAATTTCTCACTTGCCTTCTCCATGAGACTGTCCCATTTAAAAAAAAAAAATTCTCCATATTTTGTGTTTCTTTATGTTTTTATTCTCAGTGCTTGAGAGGCACTGCTTACCACAAGCACCTGGAAAGCAGTCCCCCAGCTGTAGGCCTTGAAGAATCTTTCAGCCCTTCCTCACTCCCTCTCAGATTGCCCCATCAAGTCCTGCTTTGCCCACCTCTTCCAGTATCAGACCTTGACACAACCAGATGCTCAAAGGGGAAGCAAGAATTTAGCTGGCAGAAGCATGCTCCAAACCAAAAGCAGTGCAGGAGGCACAGTGCAGGAGCAGAGGCAGCTCCAGTGGACACACAGGACACTATTAGAAGCAGCACAAACCCTGATAGGATGGCAATCAGAGCAGTCTTTTTCCTTACCAGAGTATGGATTGCTGCTCAGGCTGCCATCTCTTCCAGTCAGTGGTGTGGTGGGTGTAGGGAATGGGATGCTGTAGTAATCCTGACGAATAAAAAACAAAAGAAGACATTTTATCAGCTCTATCCAAAGTGCAAAGCAGTATATTTAGGAGAGAGGAATTTCTGTAGTGTAGCTGCAAGATATGTCTGAGAATTGCAGTCCAACCAGCCACATCAGGCTGATCATAACCTACAGCAGCCCCAGGTTTTTGTAGCATGTACCATCCCCCTCATCTGGCTATTAGAAGAACCAGATAAGGTCTACTGGTATGCAGCTCTTAAACTGGACTTTCCCCCCCTCTCCACAATAAAACGGACATGTCCTGTTGCTAAATAAAGCCCATTCTCATCACGTATTTAGTCACTGGGCTCTGTCATGGATCAGAGGTGAATCTCTCTAATAGCCCTGCTGTTGTAACTCGTTGCTCCTTGGCTCCACAAGGAAGGCTGCTGCGTGAGTTAACGCATGCTGGCAACTCCCCACGTGCCAAGGAGCAACTGATTAACTCCTCGCTGCTGCTACAGAGGTGCATCACTCAGCACCCCACTCTGCCAGCTCTTCAGCTGACTTGTCTCTACCCCGAGCAGCACCAGTGGAAGTGGCACGTCCTTGTCATTCTGCAGTACTCACCAACGGGAATCTCGTCTGGAGCATTTGCAAGTCATCATATCCATACACCTGTGGCTAGAAAAAGAGCCAGAGATGACAACGGGGACATGGACCACGTAAGGACACCCAATTTTAGATTAAACATTTAGATAAACATGAGAGAAAGCCAGAAGCAGCTGGTCAGCAGCCACACGAGCCACCAGGTGCAGGCAGCCAGAGCCTTGACACAGGCTGATGCTGCCAGAAGTTCCTGTGGGTTGCTCCAAGGAAAGTGCCCCAGATCATAAAGCCACTCAGTTTTTCTCTAGAAATCATCCCAAAACTGAAGTCTGTCCTCAGCTTTAGGAGAAGGTGTGACACACACCCCTAGACTTTGTGGCTGTTGCTACCCTTGCCCTGACTGCCCTTTGTCACACCATATTTCTAACACAGCTCTGTGCTTGCACACACTGTGCTCTGCCCAAGGGCTCTTACATGGAGAGGCTGCAGAGAACAGGCACGTAGACTCTGCCCTGGCGTGAT
Organism: Motacilla alba alba; assembly: GCF_015832195.1. NCBI lineage: Eukaryota > Metazoa > Chordata > Aves > Passeriformes > Motacillidae > Motacilla > Motacilla alba. The sequence goes on from NC_052040.1 coordinate 993,945, forward strand.
CACAACATACACTTACCCCCACGGGCACATGGAAAAACCAGCAGGTCCAAACTCTGCCTGTCCAAGGCAGTCCTGCTGGGCTATGTGACAGTTTTTAAGTTTCCCCACTATGCCACATCCCTCCCTGCTGCAGAGGGAGCTGGGGCACCACTGCAAAGTTCCACTCACCGGATAGGCATGTAGCAACCCTGGAGCCATGATGTATGGATTAGGCAACAACGGTGGGACTCCAGGAGGGAGATTGGGAGGGGCTTTTCCTGAAAAAGGAGGAGGAAAGTTCCACGGTGAAGCAAACAGCAGAAGCCTGCTCTCTCTTAGCCCTCACACCCTTGTGTGGCCCAGCAGCAGCCAGGACAGTACCTGATGTGGTTGCAACAGAGCTGCGAGTCGAGGCCGTCACTGTGGAGTTGCTGCTGAGGCTGAGGCCCAGGCTGCTGACGCTGCTGAGGCTGGATGAAACGCTGACAACCGGGGGGGCAGCTGACACCGTGCTGGACGAGGTGGAGAAAGTACTAGCAGAAGAATGGAGGCTTGCTTCACTCTCCACGCTTGTGTGCTAGGGAAGGAAGGGGAGGCGAGTCAAGTCAGGGGATCAGGCAGATGGAACCAAGCGCACAGGTAGCACAGGACATTCGCTGTGCAGAACATCGTGCACCTCTGTCTGCATCTGGATGTTCCTGCAGTGAGCCTAGCTTAAGTCCAAAGTCCTGACAGCAGCCAATCCCTCATGCTTACAAAGGTCTCTCATGGCTCCATCCCAACACATCTGTCTGATGAGTGGGGCAGGGCTCGACACCACATTTGCAGCAGGGTGATTTATTCTGCTGCAAAAGCCAATACCCAGGAGCTGCACTGCAAGAGCTCCAGCAGCAGAGATATTTGGTTCCACTGCATCAGCTACCACTTTGCTCTGACTCTGCAGCACCTTCAAGGGCTAGCTCAAAAGAAGGTGCTGCTCAGTCAGAAACAGGCAGGGTGTCAACAGCCTTGAGCCACAGGTGCACAGGCAGTGCTCTGACACAACCCCCTGTTGTCTCTCTCCACACAACATCCAAACTCCAGCAGGACAGCCAGCAGCCTGGCAGCTCCTGCCACGACCACAGCCCCAAGGTCAGGCACCCCAGCAGACCCTGCAAAGCTGAGCAGAAACGGGACACACAGTGAGAGAGCATAGCCAGACTCACCAGAAGGGTTGAAGTTGATGTTCGCCCGGAGGATGTGGATGAGGACAGACTGTTCTGCTGGGTGGGTAATGCACTGCCAGGAAGAGAAATAAAACGTTGTCAGACCGAGGTGAGAGAGTCAACATCAGTAGCACCATTCCATTTCCCATCTGCTTGAATGGGATGAGTCATCTTAGTCTTCCTCACTGCATGAGACAGACCCTGATGTCTGCTACAGATTCCTGCTTCTAGTTCTGCTTCTTCAGAACCCCCCACTGGCTCACCTGCTGAGCTGGGCAGTGCTTGTACTGGGGAGCTCCTCGCTGTGGCTCAGGCTGCTCAGAGCTGTTGAGTGTTGGCTGGCTGTCGTCAGCAAGGACGATGCAGACACCCCATCGTTGAGAGGTGCAATACTGGGAGCTGAGGGGGAGTCGGATTTCACTGCAGGGCCCGTAGCACCTGAGAACAAAAGCTCTGGGTTAAGGGCAGCTACTGCCAACTTCCAGAAGGTAACACAAGGGCAAGGATCAGCGAGTTCTCAGCTAGAGGAGCTGGGAGATTTGGGGCTCCCCTCAGTGCTGCCAAACAGTTATACATTTATGATTGCATTCTATGTCTCATTTTACCCCAACACTACCACTGGCTCTGCAAAGAGCTTCAAGACCTACAGATGAAGTGCCTTCCACACACAAAGCAGAGTAAGCTACTGTCATAGGTGTCCCTTCAAGGATCTCAAAGATCAGCACAAAGCTGAATGTTTTGAGGCAAAGAAATAAACTGAATGGCAGCAATTAGTCCAGCAAGGAAAGGACTTGCTATTAGCACAGATAAAACTTCTCATTCAAAGCAGAAAGCACAAGAGATACAGGATACCAGCTGTACTGCAAGACTTACCTTCAACAGCCTGTGTGGTTTGTAATGGCGTGGGTTGTACAGAACTGAAACCATTCTGAGGAAGAAGAGAAAAAAGGAGTACTGGGCGTTATTGCTGCGCATTTCCAGAGGCAGAGCTAGTGTCACCTTTCTCTCACACTCTCTTGCAGAGTTATGAAAAGGTCCTGCTACCAGCATGTGTCACCAGACTGTGTTTGGGTCAGTCCCAAGGTCTAACCCCATGCCAGCATGGCCCCCAAGTGTGTAGGAGAGAAATCAGTGCAAGAAGTTTCTCTTCTGCTGGTAGTTAACACTGCCTCAATGCTCTCAATCCAAGTTCATTAGCCAAACCTGACGTTACTGAGCTGGTGTGCAGCACACAAGAACCACACAGTGAGGCTGAAGGACCACAGAACCCTTTGATAAGGCCAAGACACTTCACACATGAGGCTCACTCAGCACAACGGGCGAGCAAAGCTGTTCTCTTACCTTAGCCTGGGTCAGATCTTTCTGGGGCGAAGAGGAGATAGAATTTGGGTATCGCCTCGTCTGGGTGGATCTCTGTTCGTACAGTGGTCCCTGAGCACTGTTCTGGGAGGTAAATGTTGCTGTCTGTATTGTGCCACTCTGGTAACCAGACTCCTGGCTTTGATTGGACGAAATTGTGGATGAAGATTCACTACAAAAGGAAAAAAAAAACAAACCTCAAGATAAAAAGCCCCAAGCATCAGTATAAAGGCACCACATCAAGCAGCCAAGCCAAGAAACACGCCCAGAGAGCAGGGCTAGCCCAGCCATGGACACCCAGCTGCAGCCTTGCCTCACACACTGCTGTGCCTCAGGAGCTGGCACCACTCGGGTCCCAGTACTCAAGGGACTGGCCAGTTACTGAGGGTCAGCCCGACAGAGGACAAACACGCCATCACTGAAGATACTCCTACCCCACTGGGGCCCAGTTTGCCAGGCAAAAGAAAGGCCAAAGCACTCAGAATCTGTTCACCAGGGACATGGAGCAGTTGTGCTGGGGATTCCCCATCTGTGTTTTCATGGACACAGTTTAAGGCTAGCAGAAAAACTGTTTTCTGTGCAAGTACCACAGGCCAAGGAGCCACAGAGCTGCCCGATGAGTCTGCTGGCAACTTGTGCTTTGCTGTTGCATACATTGTCCCCCCTTTGTGACCAAAGCACAGTCAGAAAGGGTCTACTGGTATGCATGACGACTCAAGTCCACAGAACCAGCCGACTTCCAAAGCTGCCTGCTTGGATTAAAGGATCCTAGTCCTCACCTGGCCGAGCTGGTGTAGAGGCTGCTCTGAGACTGGCTAACGGCGGCGCTGGTTGTGGGCGTCGATTCATACTCGGCAAGAACAGGCTCTGAACCAAACTGTAACGCCCCAAACTGCAGGTTTAGCCCTGAGATATCTGAGGAGCCAGGCATTTCCACCGCAAGTGCAGGAATCTGCAAGGGAGGGACAACAGAACGGGTCAATAATTCCCAGTGACCAGCCCAGAAAATGACTTTATTACCCTTGTTTCCCTGCACACGATGGCAGTTACAGGCTCGCAGCCCCTGAATCACACTGTCCAACCCGGGCAGGCACACAACTCCATCACCCCCACAAACACTCAGGCCTAACAACAGCAAGGCCAAGCCCAGACCTTCCCTCAGCAGCCCAAGTGGCTGTTTCTGCAGCTCTAACACAACTCGACTGTCTCCTTCCCCACCACTGGTCTGCACCTTTGATGTTAACGATGCTTTTTTCTTTTGCTGCTTGAGCTTCTGCTGTGCTGGCTGGGGACTTGAGGACTGGTTGTCCGAGGACCCTGGAGACATCTGGGGAACAGGATTGGTTTTGCTGGGCAGTGGTGAGGATGGAGGTGCCGGTGTGGTTGTGGAGGCAGTCACCACAGGCTGCTTCTCCTGCATGAACACTTCTATCATGGTTGAAGTTGATGTGAAGCCCTGACGCTTGGTGAAGGGACTATGCACAGAAGAGTCTGTTGGGTTCTTGAGATCTGTGGGACAAGACAGAGGTGAGTTAGCAGGGTTTGCTTCCTTAAAAATAAATCAAATTCTGACACTTACCAAGAAAAAATAAATCCTTTTCCTCTATGTTTCATCCTGAAGCTTGTTAGAGAGCAGAAAACTTAAGGATCTCTGCTCCCAGCCTCACACTCTCCCCACCATCAATGCCAAGCCTTTTTAAGCCCTTCTTCCCTCAATTGCTTCCACCATCCCTACAGGACAAAGCCAGCTTGCATGGCAGAAGTCTCCGTTCTCCAAGAAAAGCTGGGCTCCAGAGTCCCCTCGTGTGGAGACACTGCATGTCACAGTCCTGCAGGCCACTTGCTTCCCATCTCTGTTAACAGTCCTGCATTCCATTCCATGCCCTTCTCCTGCAGGGACTAGGTCTCTCCAAGCAACATCACTGCTTGGGGCTGCCTCGCCTCAGGTTTTTGCACCACCTTCCTCCTCTGACGAAGCCTCTCCAGAGTTTATTCAAAATCAGCTCCTGTTCTCTGTGACTCTCCTCTGAGGCTTCTTGTCTGAGAAGATCAGAAGCTGCCAACACTGACTGTCACTAGGACAGGGCTCAGTTTTTCTTCAGCTTAGATTTGAACCAGAGCCATTTCCCTATAAAAAGCACAAGCTGAAGGAAATGACACTAGCACTCAACCACAGCAAAACTCAGCTTCTCATCTGAAAAGAACCTCTCAATCCCTGTTTATTCCTTCATGCCAGCCCAGCAACAGAGTTACTTCTTGGCATTTAACAGCAAATCCCCTTAAAACTCCCTTAAAAGATAACAGGAGTTCAGCAGGGAGAAGAGACTGACAAGAGCTCATATTTGGGAGCTGTTCTCCAGAGGTGCTCTTTCAGAACTTTTTCTGGCACAGCTTTACAGTGGGAAGTAGTTCTGCACACCCTGAGAGGCTCAGGAACACCAGATCCCTGGCCCTGAAACTGTCTGGAATGACAGATCCAACTGTTCCAAGTCTAAAAGGAACAGGGAGAGACTCACACACATTATTACGTTTTAGTCTCACCCACAGCTCTCTTTCATTTTCCCAGCTCAGCTAAACGGGTTGTGAACTTGTGAACAGATCCTCTGCTGAATCCCTCCCACTGCTGCTCCCTGCAGTTCTGGGGGAACAGAACTGGGGTTCCCTCCCCTCTGGGAGCCGCTGCTCCTCCTTACCGTACTGCACCAGAGACGAGGTCTGTGTGGTGGATGCCATGTCCCAGGAAGCTGCAGTGGTGCTCCCAGCAGGCTGGGTGTGCTGAGCTGCCAGCTGAGCCAGTGCCTGGGCTGTCTTGAACTGCTCCAGGAACTGCGACCCTGTGGTGCTGCTGCCTTTGGCCTCCCCGACATCTCCAAACCCTTTCCCCAGCATGCTCACCTGCAATTTCAGCGAGGAGGAAAAAGTCAGTGGCTCCCCTGGCTTGGACCTTGGCTCAGAGGACAGCTATGTCTCTGAACATCATCCCAAATGCACTGTACCCTGCTGCTTCTCTCTTGAGCTCCAAATGCACACACACTGCTGGCAGGAAGGGCTCCTGTTTCTTTCCCAGCCTCCTCTGTGTGTGAACACTCATCTCCTGCCCAACCCATGCCACGGTACAGGGTCACAGGGGAACTTAACAGACAGGATCTTAAAAAACATACTGAATTATTCTCATGCATTCAGTTGCACTAAAAGAAAAACATCAGGAGATCTTGGCTTTATAGTTCATGTGGTTTTGAAAAATCTTTCCTCGACTATCTCGCCATTAAGTAAACAATTTCATTTCTTTTTGCTGAAGTTACACAAAGCAGCATCTGCCCAAGTCTGTGCAGATCCCTGACTCAATGGCTCCTTCCTTCTCCTGTCAGTGGATGCCAGCATTCCATCCCACACCAGTCCCCAACCAGTTCTGCTCCTCAAACTGTTGGAATTGCAAGCCCTGGACCAAAAGAGCTTTTCCTTTCCTTAAAGCAGGAATGAAGCACGTGTTGCAAATCTGACAAGGGCAGCAGGGGAGGAATTATCAGAATTATTTCAAATTGAGCAATGAACTTCAGGCCACTGCTTTTAAAGCAGACTAGCAAATTATTTCAAATTCTTTCACTCTACCAGCCCCAGCCAGCAAGCATCAGGACTGTATTTCCTGTATTACCCAAACAGACACAACAACAGGGGATAAAACCAACCTCAGCCAAACACCCACTGGCAGAGAGCAGCATTTCCTTACCATGCTGTGGTGAGAGAAGGAGTTTCCAGAGGCAGGCTGGGATAGAGCACTCTGTTTAGAATTGCTGAACACCAGTGGCTGCGCCAGGGAAGGAGTCTGGGATGACTCCAGGTTTGTTGTCTCATTCTCCATAGAAGAGGGTGTCTTTCCTAGCAGGACTGCGAGATCAATTCTGGGTAGACAAAGACCCACTGAGGTTACCAAAGCTCCCACTTCCATGAGAACAGCATTCCCCTTTGAGCCTCACAGCTTTTACTTTACAAATTGAAGGAATGTGAAGAGCACTAACTCACAACTGCCAGCAGCAGCCTCAAAAAGACAGACTGACCAAGCAAGACCCTGCATGGCCTTTGATTTTTAAATAATTTTAAAATTATATTAATTTAACACAGCAAAATGCCCCCAAACCTGAAGACCCAGCAACAGAGCCTAGGAAAATTCTAATCCAGGATTAGGACCCAACAACTCCTAAGTCAACTCTTCCATTTCAATCCACCCCATCTCATTCAGAGCTGCTGCATTTTAGATAGCTAGTAAGGTTTAGCTGAAGATGGCAAACTGCTCCGATACTCGTGTGCCACTTTTCCCAGGTAAACAGCATCACCATGGGCTCTCACCTTTGTCCAGCTGTGATTGTCACATTCTCGGCAGGCAGAGGCACTGAAGACACGTTGGAGGCTGTGAAGATCTTTGTCTCTGACAGCTGAAAGATAAAAAAAGGAAAAAAGAATCCCAAAGTGAGAGCAGCACCTCAGAACAGCCCCTATGACACAAAGCACATGAATGTTTGAGACAAACAGCCACAGAAAAACTCAAAAATCAAGTGCTTAGACCAAAACTTCTCTAGCATTTGGCTCCCATCAGAATCAGCTTCTATTTCTTTTGTTTCTTCTCAGGCAAGTGCACAAATCATCTGCCAGCGGGAAAAAAAACCCCTCTCAAATGCTTCTACAAATTTCCCATAGTTCATAAATCTCCTAGGGCTGCCCTAGGACTTTGGGCTGTTGCTCTGAGTCAATGGCATGCAGCACAGACCTGTAAAAGCCCTTGCACAGTAGGTGCAAGCTCTGGGAGCAAAGAGACACTTTGGATCCATGGCTAAGCTTCCGATGATCTGACCAACAGATCAGCTATGGAAGGGAAAATAACATTGCTCAAAATCTGGTGGAGGTTAGTGATGACCTGTGAAACATGGCCTGAAACATGTCTGAACGTGAACAGCTTCTATTCCAGACTGAGGAGCTGCTACAAACTGAACTGCCAAAGTTTAGGAAGTAAATCCAGAACTCTTGGGAGCATCTCACACACACTGAAGGTAAGAAAGGCTCTCAGAAGCCCCCTTCTAGCAGAGACCTGGCTGAACAATGAAAAGCTTCTCATACCTCCAAACACAGCAGCAGTGCTTCCCCCAGGTGGTGCCTGGCAAACAAATGCCTGTCGTGCTTGCTCATTGTGTCAGCTGAGCCAAAATGAGCACACAAAACTAATAATCACACTAAAATGCCCAACCCTGCTCACATCTGCAAGAACAGAAGTCCCTCCTTGATTCAGAGAGGGGTTGAAGCCCATTTCAGAAGAAACTTGTAGATGGGCATTAAGAGAAGGTGCTAACAATGTCCTCTGTCTCCTGAAGGAGACGAGGCAGAGACCACAAGGTGGTGAGACACACACCAAAGAGCATGTCAGAAGGTAAAGTCAAGAGCTTCTTTTCCATTCAAATCACAAGGACCAGCAGAGGCACATGATGGGCATGAAACCATGAACCTGTGATCAAAGGCAAACCTTCCCCAACTGCCACACCACCAGAGGAGTGGAGCAAGAGCCCTGTGTGGAGTCAGGCCAGTTTTTGGAAGAATTCTATCTTGCAGTTACAGGAAATGAGAGGACCAGCCTCAATGCCCCAGGAGATCAACAATTACTAATTCATCATAGCTCCCGGGGCTGGGAGCCTGCCTGGGAGTCTGTGCATGGTTTGGGGAGGATGGGCTTGGAGCTCTGTGTGTACAGACAGGACAGCAGCCTGCTGGCAGATGCACAGAGGAGTTCAGAAAATACCTACATCTTCATTCCAGTCCTCCGTGCCCCATTCTTCTGTCGCTGCCCTCCACGCACCTATAAGGACAACAACAGGTACAGAAGTTATGCGTGCATCAAAGCTCTACATCCAACAGCTGGGGGAGCACTGGGGAGCTTTGCAGGCAGCCAGGAGGATTTCTATTTGCCAATCAGACAAGTTAAAGCAGTCAACCTCAACCCAGGCTTTACGGTCAAAGTACCGCAATGGGATCGCCTCTGCCTTGCTGGCGCAGGCTGGGATGAAAAAAAGGGACTGCCAGGTTGGCAGACAGGGCAACACACATCTTCCCAACACCCCAAAAGGGAAGCTGAGCTCTGCAAGGAAGCCCCAGCATCGTCCCCAGCCTCCTTGTGCCATTTTCCTGGCTTCCCTTTGTACTGCAGTAGCTGTAAGGTTTGTGCACCCGCAAGCAGCGTTACCCCAGCAGCTCCTCCCTCGTGGGCTTCCTGCCAGCTCTGGCACAGCACCTCACCATCCAGGTAAACCTCAAGTTTCTATAAAACTTAAGGATAACTGAGCCATTCCCACTGTTCATCTTCCACCCCACCAAAAAAGAATAAGTCTTGAAACCTCAGCGCTCCAGAACCTCCTGTGCTCAGGCAAACAGGATTCAGAAAAGAAAATTTATGGGACTAAGCAATTCCTGCCTTTTCTGTGACCAGTTTCAGAGATATGCTCAAAGTGTGCAGCTTGAAGTGCCAGGGAGAAAAGCAGGAAACCTCAGCTGCAATCCAACACAGCACAGTTTAGGTGAGCAAAAATTTCCCAGAAAATGAAGAGTTTTGCCTGGCTGCATTTTCAACTTGTTCCAATCCTTGCTTCCATCACAGTTTAATCACTGCACTTTTGAATGTTACGTGTCAGTTTCAGATTCCATTTTAACAAGTAAAATTTGGTTTGGGAAGAGAACAGGAGCTTTCACATCCCCAAAAACCTCAGAGCATAAAGCCAGTCCCATTTTGTGCAGCTCGTTTTCAGTTCACAACAAAGCAGACCAAGAAAATCTGAGAGCACCAGCAGGGTTAATCCTGAGGACACTTAGTGGATGGAACAAGCTGCTATCAGCCCTTTTACAGCATAAAACAAAGCATGGGGGGAAGGAGAACATTCTGAGCTCTTCTGCAGGACATAGATCTCCCCATATAGAACTTTATTTGTGTATTTATACAACCACTTGTCTGGACTTGGGGGATCTAGTGCATGAAATAAGTATCAGTGAATTATTCTTTTGCATTGCTTTTTTTTTTTTGTCTTGCACGATGAATTGAGCCAATTCAAGAAGTCTCCCAGGATTTTCTGGTTTATATATTCAAGTCTGAAATACAGATATTAATACAATACTTGCCAGAGTGCCAGAAATCTTAAGGCACACTACCCCTTCCTCCACAGCCAGAACCATCAACACATTCAATGCAAAACACATCTGCAGTTTGGAAACCTCAATTCCCACAATCCTTGGATTTTTTGGTGCCTTCACAGCAGTAGTGGGAAGGCTGCTTTCCAAATTTCCATGGCTCAGAAAGGTCATTCTAGCCCAAGGCTGACCCAAGAGGTGAAAAGGGAGCTGGATGTCCCTGCAGCTGGCCCAGAGAGCAGGAAGACAGAGTTGCCCCAAGAGTTTGTGCATGCAGGAACATAGCATGGGACTCTTAGTCTTGTTTGTTTGGGGAAAATAAGAAAAGCAGCACTAAAAGCAGAAGGAAACCCTGCAGATGAAGAGCAGCCATTGACAGGGCTTTCCCAGCGAGTCTACTCCTCAAACACCAGACACTGACTCAGCTTGGCTCGAGGGGGCAGATGGAGAATCAAAGACCTGTGATGTGCTCACCAGGAGCACCCCAGAAAGCTCCCAACTAGCACAGCAGGGGAAGCTTTTTTAAAGAAACCAACTGTATCACCCTCCATCTAGCTCTTCTGAAGGGGAGAGCTGCAGCACAAGCAATACCCTGAGCCTTGGAACACCGTTTCAGAAGGGTGTTCTGAACAGCAAGCCTTCCCCTCTCTGCTTTCAGAAAGCCCTTCACAAAGCTGCTGGTCTTTAAGCTCCTCAAACCAAGAAAAAGAGGAAAAAAAAAATAAAATTAAGCCAAAAACATGTGCAAATACGAATGTGGTGAAGGAAAAAAAAACCCATTGTGTCTCCAAGTTTTTCAAATCCCTCCCCAAATCCACTCTCTCTTCTTTTTAAACTGGGAGATAACCAGCCAGCTTGCTCCTCCCACAGCCCAGCAGGCAGGACAGGATCCAGCCTCGTCACCCTGCACTAGGAAGGCAACACACCCAAAGGCCCCCACACTGCACCTGAAGGAATGTTAATCCAAACAAAGCCAAAGGGCAGCAAAATCACAATGGCAGCACTGCAGCAGGTGGCCTTGTGCTGCCTGTGGAAGTTAAAGATTAACCCAAAATGCTCCAACACAGCAGCAGCAGCACTCCGTGTGTCTGCCTGCTTTCAGGCACGAGAGAATCCTCAGCCTCAACACTTCTCCTCCTGCCCTGACCTTCAAGAGGCAAGTTCTTCTGGAAGGTCCCTCAGCCTCAACTTCCAAACCTCAGGTTAGATGGAGGAGACAAACAAGATGTTGGCCTTGTTGTGGACACAGTGGGATTCTGGAGATGTGAGGCAAACTGCATCCCCTCAGGGGTGTCCCTTGGCCTCCAAAGGGAACTAAAGTGGCAGGCACAGAGCAGCTCGGCCATCAAGCATCCCTGTCATCTCAAAATCCCCCATCATCTTCAACTGCAGGGAGGGGAAGAGGAGCAGCCAGGCAGGCTGAGCATGCCAGAGCAGCCAAAAAGCAGAGGCAAAGCACAGAGAGAGCTCAGGCAGAGCTCAGGAGCGTGACCCTGAGCAGGGACAGCAGGGAGGCCAGAGGAATGGCACAGGGACAACAGCAAGTCACAGCTTTGGGCATGTGAGACACAGGGAGTGTGACAGAGCTGCCTCACACCTCCTGCCCTCAGGTGGGGTACTCTGTCACCAGCACTGGGGACACAGAGCTGCTCTGAGCAGCCAGAAGAAACGGCTGAAGTTAAAATGTGCATGATCCACAGGAATTGGTGTTAGCTTCTCCCAATTTACATTCAAGGTGTCAACGTTAGTAAAAGCACAGTCAGAACAAAAGTCAAATATTAATTAAAATGAACAAATTAAGAGAGAGAAGAATGACATATCCACAGATATTTCAGATTTTTTAAAAATAGCTATAAAGTAAAGGTATCCGGGGCAGTTAGTGCACCTGGATGTATCGTACCAGGAGCAGTGTCAAATTTTCGGGGATAATTTGACCCCTCACCCCCAATGAAATCAAGTCCTGAAACAAAAAAAAAAGAAAAGAAAGACAACCAGTGAAATTTTGACTTAAAGTGTAGGCGAGTTTCATTGCCCCCATGTACACCAGTCACATTGTACCTGTGGATATTATTAATTTAAAGAGATGCCCGTGGCTACTAAATTGCAAACAAAACAACCACACACAACACAGGTGACCAGTGGTGTTGCACAATTAACTTTACAGCTGTGTTGTAGCACTAGAGTAAATCTGAGCTGTTTGTCAGGAAAATCTTCAGTTCTCCCCCCTAGCCACACTCTAAACCACTTTTCATTCCCCAATCCCACAAAACACCAACACAGGGAAATGAAAACCCTTCAAACAGAAGCCTGTTCCCACTCGACAGTTAAAGTTCCAGCACACAGAGCTGTGTCCACTCCCTGTGGTATTTAAAACCCCTTCTCAGCTGCCAAGATGATCACTCTGTCTGCTGGTGTTTCACAAGAACACCCTCCTTCCACAATAGCTGTTTTCTGAAGAACAAAAAAATGAACAAAACCCAAACAAAAGCCATGAAAACACAAAGGAACCACCCCCACCCCTCTCCCTGACACCAACAGCATGCAGTAAAAGGTATCCCAGATAATGGGACTTGAATTCTCTCTTGCCAAACCTATCAGTTTTTCAGCAAAACCAAGGATGGAAGGGGTCTAAAGCACCATTAACACAGGTGTGGATGCTTCTTATACCCAAGGCATGGTATTTACTTAAATACTCAGTGATTGTGGAAAAATAGTTTGACTTTGCAGTGGTGCCAGATTGCTCCATAAAAAAGACAAGAAAACCACCAAGGAGCCCTGCCCTCCTGCCCCCCAAAAAAAGGCTATTTACAGTCAAGGACTGTGACTGTCCCGTTGTCACACTAAAATCTGAGCTCACCTGTGTCTCAATATTGTGCATACATTAAACAAAACCCAGAGCAGCAGTTTTCCAATGCAGGACAATGTGCAGAGGCAGCTGGGTGTTCAGAATCACCCAGCAAACACGTTTGCTTCCAAACAGGGAAGGAAGCAGAATTGCTTTCAGCTCCTTTCTGTAACAAAGTTCTATCCCCACCATGGTTCAGGCAAGATGACCATGAAAGAAAGAATGCTCTCAGTACCAAAATGAAGTAATTCTCTGGAGGATGCACCAAACACTTGGTGATCTTGGATCTGCTTATCACACTGGTTTATAAAAAAACACCTTTCCAAGCACTAGCATGGTTTTTACAGGAAAACAAATAGAGGTGAGTGTTCCTGTGCCTCTGGCAGGCAACAGCACCCACGAGAGCAATCATCCAGCTCCTGTTTCTAACCTGCAAAGGGTGCAGGGTCACCGAAATCCATCTCTGAACCAACAACCTTCTTCCATCCCTGAGCCTAAGGCCTGCCTAGAACGTCCTCATTGCAAGTGGATGGATGCAAATCCCACTGCCACCCTCAGGACAAGGCAGCACACACACGTGAAGGCTCTTACTCGTGCCGTCGTCCGGCTCGAAGCTCCCGGTGTTGTTCCACGTGCTGTTGCTGTTCCCGTAGTTCTCATCCGTGCTGGCCGGCTCGGCATAGTCAGCTGGGTTGAAAGTTCTGCAAGAAGCAAGAGGATGGAAATGGTGACTCTGCCAAAGCACTTTGGAAGCAATTGATTTTATTCAGACCACAACACGTATCACAAGCAGCTCTCTCAGCAGAGAGATGCTTCAGCTACACCAGCCATCCCAAATTTAAGTTACCATGATGCAGCTTGGGCTTTATTAATAAAAACAAATAAACAACCCACCCCCCCAAAAAAAAGAAAATGGGAACAGAAATGACTGACACAAACAGTATCATTCATGCACAGACTTTTAGTTTTGCTGTGGTTTATGTCAGTGAAACTTACCCCATGCCTTGGGCAGAAAATCTTCCCCCTCGCCGTCCAGAGCCACCTGTAAACACACACACATGCACTGCTGTCCCTCGGCTCTGCAGCACTGGGCAAAGAAACACTTGAGCAACACACAGAGTTCTCATGGCCAGAATAAGGAAGTGGAGAGAATCTTCCTGGGTTGATGGGATTGCCAGCAACATTTTTGGATGTATGGGAGTGAGCTCAGCTGGCTGGCAGCATGATTAGCAATGCACCAATCCAGGCTCACATCAAGTTTCCAGCTTGCACAAACCAGAAGTAGTGGACCCCAGATTCTAATTTCTGCAGGATGTGACCTCAGCAACAATTCCTAAGCAGCAGATTTTGGGGTAGAACTAATTTCTGTCCCAAGTATTTAAAGTCCAAGCCAGTGGTGGTGCTCAGATACATGTATAAGAATGATCAGGAAGCAGGTTCTGTTGTTAACAAGCCTGTTAAAATAAGTTAACCCTGAGTTTTTTAACCTCCCACCTGTGTAATAAAACACTTTTTTTTTTCCTAACTCCATGGATGCAATGCAAGAACTAGATGCTGTTTCTAGCATCTTTAAGATGAACATATAGGCACTAAAAGTAAGCACAAGAACAGAAAAATCAAGGGCATTTACTCAGTTTGGCAATTCCTCCCATAAAAAGAGGCTTTGGAACCTCATGGGACGTAGATATACTGGTGTAACTCTCCTCCTCCCACCCCCTGGGGACTTCCCATGCCGTGTGTACCTCGGCCTCGGCCACGTCCCCGCCTCCCTCTTTCCGTGCCTCTTCCAGAAGATCCTCCAGTCTTAGCACCATCTAGTCCATTCTCCTGGCCCCGAACTGAAACAGAACAAGGCAAAGACAATTTCAAGACTCGCCCTGCTTTAGGCCAGATCTCAAAGCCCAAAATGCAGTGGCTGTGTCACTGCACGCTCCCTGAACTTCTGATTGAAGCTGATGGTGAGGCCATCACACAAAGAATCATCTCAAAAAGCTCTGCTGACAGCTGTTACACAGCACAGAGGGCTTCAGTGGGAGGGTTTTGGGGGGTTATTTAAGGGTTATTTAAGGCATACACTCTCTTCCACGGGTGGCACCTCGGCCTCGCCTCGGCAGCCCTCCACGTCGTCTGCTGAAATCCCGCTCCCGATCCCGGTTTTCTTTGCTTTCTTCACTGGGTTCCGTCTGTCCGCTCTCCTTCTGTCCTGAGACGCCTTTCTTCTTCCCAACCATTTCCCAGGAATGCTGAAGGTTTGCGGAGGGAAAAGAAATAAATCCCAGTTAGATCGATGAAAGGTGCAATTACACGAAGATTTAAACGTGCTCCAGAGAATGTAACAGGGGTCTCCTCAAAAATGGTTTCCAGATGAATTTTTTAAGGAGTCTACATCATCCTCCCTTCAAGCCAAGCTTTCTTACAGTTGACTGGCACGCAGTTTGAGGTAACAGGAGATGAGTTATTCTATTCCTGCAAAGATCTACTAAAACTCTCCGCTAGAGATGGCTTGAGACTTCTAGAACTCAAAGCACGGATACATTTATCTTGCTTAGAGGGGAAAAAAAAAGCCTGCCATTTCACACAGGTCACCAGAAGCACTCAGAATAACCCAGGTAAATGTTTCACAGTGATCTGCAGCCAACATTTGGGGTTGCAAAAGCTCTTTCAGCAGATGCAAAGTTATTAACAAAACCTCTCCCTTAAATATCATCTTAGATGGAGAGAAGCATGACAGAATTTAACCAACAGGCAAGTTCAGCTGCAAAATGTTAAGTCTGCCTCCAGCTTACTGCCATGGGCCTGCACTCACGTATCTTCTGACAGCTGCAGTGGTCTCATACTCTTAAAGTGATGCTGCACACCGTTAGAACAATTAAAAATAGTCTTAAGCCATTTACAATCACCTGAAAACACAACTGGTGGACAGCTGGGTTTCAATGGCAGCACGCAGGGACAGTGACAAAAAACCCAACAACATAGTGGCACAAACTGCTGTCAAACCCAAGGCTTCCAAAGTCCTTCTCCATAGGTATCTGGCTTAGAAATAAACGCTAAAATTACAGTATTCCAAGTAAACATTTTTCAAATAATTTTTTTAACCAAATCTAATCTAATGCTGAGATCATACCTGCTCCTTTACTGTTTGAAATACAATATATTACCAGTATCTAGCCCAGCAGGCAAGCTGTCTTCAGCACCAGAGCACCCAAACAACTAACAGGTCTGTTTCTGGTAAGAAAATCCCCTTTCTGGGATTGCTGCACAAACCCAGGTCACAAGCCAGCTCCAAGGTGCTGACCAGTGGCAGTGCAGAGGCTGCCTGTGCTCAGAGATGCTGTGACCACATGGCCACCAGCCTGGATCAGTGGCAGCCCAGCATTTCCTCCACCAGCTCCCTGCCTGCCTCTCCCTGGCCCTGCCCTGCAGGGCTGTCGGAACTCAGAATGTCCCAGGCCAGGCCCAGGTCAGAAGCATCTGAGACCCCGGCAGGCAGCCAGAAACCCCTGTGGCTTTGAATCTGACCCACAGAACAATTTACCAACTTTGCAGGAAGAACAAGAAGTCACACAAGTTTAGGTATTGTAGTAGAAGTAGTCACGAAGTGAAAGGAAGGATTTTTGAGTGCTCTACAGGGGGGTTTTAAGCCAAGGGGTCCAAGTTTTGTACATGGGGTCAGGAGTTCTAAGATGGAGGGATTTGGGTGTGCCCTGTCCTCTTTCTTTCTCCTTCCCAGCCTCCATGTCTTTGGTGATGTTGGCACTCACAGATTGGTTTAGAGTAGAAAGTCACCATTCAATATAGATAATAGGCATTGGGGGAAAAGGTATAAACATGTAACACAGAATATATGATATAAAAGATGGCACCAGCCCCCTGGGAGGGCAGCGTGCCTTTGTCTGACCTGCTGAATGGGCCACAGCAGTTCAGGAGAAGAATCTTTTAGATAACCAACAATAAACAACCTTGAGAACAGACAACAGAGGACTGCTGAGTCTTTCTTTGAAGGCACGGGTTGGAGGAGGGACTTTTCCATCTTTTGGGGTCACCCCAATCCGGGGGTGAGACCCGACACACCCTCCTGCTGCTCACCCAGTAAAGGAGCTGCTACACAGCTCTGTGTGCTGCACACTCTCCTGGATGCTCCCCATGAGCAATGTGTTTCTCCAGGCAGCTGAAGTGCTGCGATAGCAGGGGTTTGTTCTCTGACTAGGAGCCACCGATGACAAAAGATGTGGAGGAGAGCACAGCGGTGGCAGAGCTGCACCTCAGCAATGCACATCCTTGTCATTCCCTTTCCTAAAAGGGTTTCCAAAAGCTACTTCATTCAGCTGTCAATGGAAAGGGCTTTCTAAAGACAAGGAGGAATGCATACACGTGCTGTACAGAACTTGTGTGAAGCCAAAGCAAGCAGAGAACCAGACACGGGCGAGCAGCTGCGACACACAAAATCCAGTCTGAGGTGTCCACCTCATCCACACACCCCAGGGCTTACCAAGGCAAAGAAAATGAGCTAAAGCACAATATTCTAAAATGATATTTAGACTCTCAACTCAGAGTTGAGTTAGCTCCAACCAAGCCAGTGTGGATATGTGATATCAGCAGTGGTTTGGAAAGCTGGGTCTCACATTCCTTGGCTTTTTCTTGCACTGTAACAGTCCTTGCATCTCTGCTGCCTTTGTCACAAAAGGAACGACACCCTGCATGCAGGAAGGTTCCTCCTAAGCAAGCAGTCTTGTTCTTGGGGCTGCTCAGGCTGTTCTCAGCTTGCCTGAGACAAGCACCTGCATGAGAAACAGCAGCCAAGCCCAACTCCACAACAACAAACAGAAAAAAGGCCCTCAAAACCATGGCATAGGCAGCAGCACAGAAGCCAGTCAGTGAATCACTGAGAAATGAATCTTTAGGGCCAGAGACACAAAAACCACACTGCTCTGACAGAAAGGAACCTCAGCTGACACACACCTGCCTTTCAACGCAGGTTACTCAGGCCTGATGGGGAAAGGCAAGTTCCTTCATACTCACGGGTGTGAAAGCACACACAGATGCCACTGTGCTCCTGCTGAACTGCTTAGATTCAAGAGTAACAGGAAGGAAATTACTTCTGGCATTTTCTCCTCTATTCCTTCACACCTAGGGCCATTCTCACAGCCCACAGAGAGCAGCATTCAGGTCACGGCCACACTGTGAATGCTCCTACTACTCAGTCATAGTGGCTCTCCTTATCTTGACATTACTGGATGCCTCATCCCAAAACAGGCAGTTAGACTGAACTGGGCCTCACCAGATCTACAGGATCCAACCCTACCGTGTCAGGATTGCCCTCCAGCAGCACGTTGATGGCTCTGTTGACATCCCCATTGCAGTCATGCAGAGCAATCACGCACTCGTCCTGGTTCTTGCCCGTGATGTCGATCAGCTGTAGAGAAGATAACACCACGCTCAGCATGTTCCAAACCAAGATGGCACCAAAATCTCTACGGGTCTCTCAGGAGGCAAGCGAGTTGAATCCCAAAGCAGAAACTTTCCCATAAAAAAATGGAAGGGCAAGGGAATCTCCCCAGCCTTCTCAGCTTAACTGTGCTCCTCAACAAGAAATGTGAATTTTTGAGTTACCATTGTTTTACCATGACCCTCCTTTCACTACAACCTCCTCTGCTCAGGATAACACTGTTACCTGCAGAAACAAACTGAAAGTTCAGCAGTTGCTGCACCCTCATCGAGGCAACGCCAAACACAAACACAGGCTGGGGGAGAATGGAGGCAGAGCAGGCCTGAGGAGAAGGACCTGGGGGTCCCAGAAAGCCACTGCTGTCCCAGGCTCATCACAAGCAGGGGATTCTGCCTCTCTGCTCTGCTGACATCCCCCTGCAGAGCTGCCTCCAGCTCCGGGCTCCCCAGCACAGGGAGGACAAGGAGCTGCTGGGGTGAGTCCACAGAGATGCTCCAAGGGCTGCAGCCCCTCTGCTCTGGAGACAGCTGGGAGTGCTCAGCTTAGAGAAGTAAAAGCTCCAGGGAGACCTCAGAGCCCCCTCCAGGGCCTAAAGGGGCTCCAAGAGAGCCAGAAAGGGACTTTGGGCAAGGGGCCTGGGTGGCAGGACAGGGGAATGGCTTTCCATTGCCAGAGGGCAGGGATATACAGGTTATTGAGAAGAAATTCTTCCCTGTGAGGGTGGTGAGGCTCTGGCACTGTTGGAACAACTTGGGATAGTGGAAGATGTTACCATAGCAGAGGGGTAAAGCCAGATACCCTTTAATATCCCTACTGACCCTAACCATGCTATGATACTTTATGAAGGCAGTCCAAGGAAATTCAGGGAGCAGCCAGGGGTGTCCCTCCCACTCCCCAGCATTCACAATGCTGATCTCAGCTCCCTGTCAGAGTTCACCTTCGTTTTCCACACTCACTTGTTTCACCTTCTCCTCAAAGTCAGCATCGTTGTGGTCCGAAATCATCTGTGCAAGTCGAATCTGTTCTGCAGTAGCCTAAAGGAAGAAATCGGGGAGAGACAGAGCACATTGTCAGAGTGCTGCATTTCCAAACCATCCTCCAAAGGCCATTCTGCTACCCCCAAGTTCCCTGCAAACCCAGGAATCAGTATGGCAAAGACAAAGCACAAACAAGGGTCAGAGAAGGAGAACTCCAGGGAGAAGGTGAGATGAAAAAGAAGCAAGAAGAGGAGTCTGGAAGAAAGGGATATATCTGTCAGCCTCATGGCACCAGATGAGCAGCAGCCACCCAAACCACATCTGTTTTGGGGCAGACCTTACCACCACCACACCACCAAGACCCACTGCAGGTGGCTTCTCAGCCACTTAACACTCATTAAAGCATGTGAGGAACGGACAAATGGAAATAAATGGAAATAAACAAATGGAAATAAAACCAAATCTCAGCATCGGCTCCCACTTGGAGACAGACACGGAAACCCCAGTGCCAGCAGCTGCCCAATTAACCCGACTCTGGCACCTTGTGACACACGGGGAGCTCATCAGGCCAGCCCAGCTGCCAGCACTGGAGCAGCCAGGTCCCCACCTGGAAGGCAGCTGCTTTCTCTGGCCACTGGCCTTACCTGCGGCCGCTGCTTGTGCTGCGTCTGGCTCTGTGTCTGTGTCTGCTCCCAGCTGCCCCGGGCTCGGGTAGTGCCCACCGATGTCATCATTTACAGTATATACAAATAACAGTATTTACAAGGTAGAACTCTGCGGTGGGGCAGGGGAGAAGAGAGAACGGACCGTTAGACACCACAAAAAAACCCAAAAGGCAGCACCAAGACTGAGCAATCACGAGGGTAACGCAGCCAGTATGGCTGCTGTAGGTCCCCACCCCTCCCAGCACTTCCCCAAAACCACAGTGGGCCAGGCCGCCATCACAAAATGGCCACTTGTACTTCTTGAGGTTTCTCTCCGGATGCCACGGCAGAGTGCTCCAGATGGAATATCAGCTGCATCCAGGTGGGAGCAATTGGGCACCGGGAGCCAAAGGAAAATCACAGACTGGTGTGGGTTGGAAGGGACCTTGAAGCTCATCCAGTTCCTGGATGGGCAGGGACACCTTCCAACAGCCCAGGTAGCTCCAAGCCCCATCCAACCTGGCCTTGGACACTTCCAGAGGTGGGGCAGCCACAGCTTCTCTGGGCGAGCTGTGCCAGGGCCTCACCACCCACATGGTAAAAAACCTCTTGCTCAGGTAATCTAGATTGACTCCCCTTCAGTTTGAAGCCATTCCCTGGACTTGAGGCAGACAAAGAGTTTAACAACTTCTTGTTGGAACACGTGTCAGCGGGCACAGATCTGCCACCTGCCCAAGCTGAGGCTGTGGCCATCAAATGGAGCAGGAAGGCTTGGAAAAAAGCATCACTTGAAGGACAGAGCATCTCAGAGCCTCAGACACATCAGCTACTTCCCCTTCTCCTTTCTTGCCTTTAAAGCAAGGCAGGGGAAGCAAAAATGCTCCAGCAATAACAGGTCTGTGGAATTTTTGTTTTAAGGAAAACCTGCCCTGGCAGAAATGCCTATTTTTGCTTTTTAAAATTATTCCCTTGAACTGGAAAACCAAATTTTTTCCAAGTATTCTTCATCACAAACATACTAAAAAAGTGAATAAGATGTCTGCAAGGAATAACAGCCAGTAACACTGTTAGGTAACACTGCTTGAGGCAAAAAAATCCCAAGAAAAGTCTGAGTGTCCAAAGCAAGCAGAGTTTTCTAACCTCGCACTGGGCCTCAGGGCAGGGGGTGTTGGAAAGGGATTAACACTGAGGTTTTACCCTCTCTAGTGCCTTTCAGGCAAAAAGGATGCGAGAGACATCCCACAGCACTTGCCAGGACTCACAGCTCCTGAGCCCCTGAAATTTCAACAATGACAGAATTCACATTGTTGTGTTTTCATTACTAAGACTGCAAAGCCTTCCCCCAAAGCAGCAGGACCTGCTGCTGCACCCCAGGCAGACATGAGAAGGAGCCACAGACAAGTGCAGAAGCAGGGAGCTTAGTGAGACAATCGGTGCAGGATCTGACCCGAAACACTGCTGTGGGAAAAACACGGCGTGGCAAGGAGGGAGCTCACAAGCAGCACTAGCAAACGGTGCAGGAAAAGCTGGGGAACCTCCTGTTGAAGTACTCAACTGGGTGAGAAATCCCTCCTGAGAGCAGGGAGGCCCTAACACTGCCTCTACACTCCCCACACCTGCTCCCACCAGGGCCTGGCCTTTCCCTGTAGGTAAGTTTCTCTGCGATTGCTCCTGCAGCTCCCCACAAAACCTCCAAATCCCCTCTTCACAGCCACCCTCAACTCAACACCACAATTTACAGCTACACAGCGCCAAGGACCCTTACAGGGAACAATCCAAGCTACCAGGAGCCCCAGAGGGACAGGGGAAGAGCACCAAGCCTGCACTTCTGCCAAGGCAGAGCAGGAAAAGCCTTCCATCCCCAGCCATGCGCAGGCTCAGCTCCCGTGGCATATATTTATTTTTGCTTTCTTTCCAGTTGTAAGTTTCACACACCGTTCCTTGCATTAAAGCAACCCCCGACAGCAGAACCACAGGCCCAGAGGGAAGTGATTCCACACATCCACAGAAACCCGAGCTGCAGCTCCAGCAGACCGAGCCCAAACCTCGTGCAGCCCAGGCATTGCTCAGCAGCTGCCACCAGCAACACAAGCATTTGTCCTTCCA
The DNA here is from genome assembly GCF_015832195.1 of Motacilla alba alba. Classification (NCBI taxonomy): domain Eukaryota; kingdom Metazoa; phylum Chordata; class Aves; order Passeriformes; family Motacillidae; genus Motacilla; species Motacilla alba. Next base: position 1,015,664 of record NC_052040.1, read on the forward strand.
CGTGCTGAAAACCCTTAAAAAAACCATCTCCTGTAAAAACCTCAGCCAGAGCCTGACTCTGGTGAGGCTCTCAGGTGAGGAGGTGTCCCCATGCAGAGCCCTGGGGAAAGAGGACTTGGCTGCTGGGAACTTACTCCTCCCTGGGGATCAGCTCAGTGGCAGCAGGGACCCGCAGAACCCCATTGCCTGCGCTGCCCCACAGCTGCAAGAAAGCTTCCCAGACCAAAGCTGCTCTCACCAAAAGCATTTCACCTCTCCTCTTGAAAGAGCAAACCCGCAGCCGTGCGCCGAGAGCTGTGAGAGCAGCTCCAGCCCACACTGGAGCATCACACTGAGCAGGGCTCACAGCTCTGCACTCCAGGACTCAGGGAAAACAAAGGAGTCTCACAGCCACAGGTTACAACACCCTCATCAGATGAGACATTTGCTGTTACCCCCTTTCCTGCTCAGCCCTGCCTTCCCAGCAGGCCTAAAGAGGAGAGTCTCAACTACACAAGCCAAGTGAGGCGTCTCCAGAAAACGAGGGGATACAAAAATGTAACAAACTGTTCATTTTATTAGAAACGTCAGGTAAGTTACAGTTTCAGAACCAGGATCTGTAGGTCCCATGGCAGTGCCAGACCTGCTGGCTGCTGCTCGCCCTGGCACATCCCACTTTCGGTTTCCTGATGTGTTAATACAGAAAAATGGTATTTTCATCCCGTTCTGACACAGCTTAACAACGCGTGCAAAAAAGTTCCAAAGCCCAAAAGGAAAGGGCCAGAGAAGGCAAAGCTTTTCCCGCAACATGGGGCAGAACGAGGACAAAAAAAAAAAAGGGTTATCAATACGATAAGTTTCCCCCAGAGCAAAGACATGGTGGCCGCAAACCGAACCATTCCATGGAGGCAAAGCGTGAGTTTTTAGGGAGATACTCCCGGATATGCCATCGGAGACCCCCGACTTAGTATGGACAGGCAGCGCTTTGCTCGGGAGACTTCCGGGCCGGAGGGCGCAAGCAGAGCCCCCCGGCCGGGCCGGAGGGACGCGGAGCAGGGCGGCACTGGCGGGCCGGGGCTCCTCCAGGACCCCCGAACCGCCGTTGCCCGGGAATTTCACGTGGGCAGCGGAACCGGCCGCGCCACGGCCCACGGGGCGCCGCCGAGGAGCGGCGGCAGCAGCGGGGCCTGGCGGCCCGCAAGGAGCCCGGCAGGGCGGGAGCACGGCTCCCATTGTTACCGCCGCCGGCGGCGGGGACGGGCGGGCCCCGAGAGCGCGGCAAGGTCGGAGCCGCCCGACCCCGCGGCCCAGCCCGCGGCTCGCAACGAGGCAACGAACCGGACCGAAGCGGAGGGCGCCGGCGGGGCCGGGCGGGAACCCCCCACGGCGGCGCCAGGCCGGGCCCGCAACGGAGAGGCGGGCGAGTTCGGGCCGCTTCCGCCCTCATGGCCGCGGCCGCCATTTCACCCCCCCCACCCGCACCCGGCCCGCCCGCCCGCCTCACCTGCGGCGGCCGCGCGCTACGCCAGCCCCCGGCTACGGCCCGGCCCACTAGGCCGCGCGGGGCCCAGCGGCGCCGGCGGCGGGGCTCAGAGCCGCCCCCCCCGGGGCACCGGGCGCAGCTGGGCCGGGTGGGCGGGAGGCGGCGAGGCCGGGCGGGTAGGGGGGCGGCGGCGGGAGCCGGTGGGGGCGGGTTCGGGGGGCCGCGCGGTACCGGAGCCGCCGCCGCCGCCGCCGCAACTTTACCTGGGTCCGCCCGCACTGACAACTCCCCCGGCCCCGCCCCCGGCACGTGACCGGGGCGGGGCGGGGCTGCCCACGCCGAGCACGTGACGCGCGCGCGGGGCGGCTGCGGCGGCCCCGTACGGGTCACGTGATCGGGGAGGGGGACCGCCGCTTTCCGGTCACGTGGCGGGCGCGCAGGGCGGCTTCGCGGCCGCCATGTTGTGCGGCCCCGGGCCGGGCCGGGCATGGCGGGGGCTGGCAGCAACTGGCTCTCGGGGGTCAACGTGGTGCTGGTCATGGCTTACGGCAGCCTGGTGAGGGGCCGGCGGGACTGCGCGGGGCGGGCTGGCGGGGCTGTGCGGCCCGGAGTGTCCGCGGAGCCCCCGCGAGGCTGAGCCTGGCGCGGCCGCGGAGCTGCCGTGGGCCCGGGCCCGAGGGGGCGGAGAGGCTCCCGTGAGGCCTGGCCCGGACTGTGTGTGGGGGAGCGCCCGTGGGCTCCCGGGGTCGGTGGTGCGGGGAGAGGACGTGAGCGGCGGCCTCTGTGGAGATCGGGAGGGCGTGGGGCTGACCCGAGTGTCCCTGGGGCTCCCAGCGGGCTGAACGGGGAGCGCTGTGCTCGCCGGGCTCGGAGGGGCTGGCGGGCACAGGCTGGCTGTGAGACCTCCCCCCCCGGAGCCTGCCTGACCCCTGCCCGCTGTGGCTCCGCAGGTCTTTGTGCTGCTGTTCATCTTCGTGAAACGCCAGATCATGCGCTTCGCCATGAAGTCCCGCCGCGGCCCCCACGTCCCTGTGGGACAGCACGCACCCAAGGTGGGTATTCTCCACTCCCTCCACCCCTCCGTGCCTGGAGGGACGTGCAGGAGCTGCTGCCTCGGGGTGCTGATAGGCGGTGGGGAAGCTTTATCTAGGGCTGTTCTTATCCCTTCCATCCCACAAACAAAAGGAGCGGTCTGTAAATTGTTTTTTTGTTTTTTTTTTGCTGCTGTACAGGATTTAAAGGAAGAGATTGACATTCGACTGTCCAGGGTGCAGGACATCAAGTACGAGCCACGGCTGCTGGCAGAGGACGACGGCCGCCTCCTGCAGCTGGAGACACCAGGTACCTGCCCTGTTCCCGGGGCCAAGCCACGCCTCTGACTGCTCCTCTTGGTGTCCTTCTCCTGTTTTCCCTTTCCCCCCTTCCCTGCCAGGTTTGCAGAGGTCTCAGTTTGTGCTTTCCCTTTCTCCAGGCTGCTATAACTACCTGTACAGGATGAAGGCACTGGATGCAATCAGGACATCAGGTAAGGGAGCCCAGGGCGAGAGTGGGAGCAGAGGGACCCTGTATGAGGGTGCCAGCAGCCCTCACTGGGGGGTAGCAGAGTAGCAGTCACTTGTCCCACTGGTGGCCTGAGGGTTGGCTTGTTCCTTGTGCTGGATGTGGCCATGGATGGACGTTTATCCTGACCGTGGGGATGAGTATGAGCATTTTTACCTGGTTTTTTTTTGCAGAAATCCCTTTCCAAGCAGAGGCTCGCTACCCAAAGTCTTTAATAGGGAAGAACTTCTGTGCCTACCTGCTGGAGCTGCGGAATTCCAGCAGCTCCTTGAAAGGCATCCGCAAAGCCTTGATCGACACCTTGCTGGATGGCTACGAGAGCGCCCGCTATGGCACCGGGGTGAGTGCTGGGGGGCACTGGAATGTTTGGGGGGCATTCCTGTGCCCTGCTGGCACCGAGTCACTGCCCTGACTTCGGCCTCATCTCCCGTGGTCTTTCCCTGTTCGTCTCCAGGTCTTTGGGAAAACGGAATATCTGAAGTATGAGGAAGCTCTGAATGAACTGGCAAACATGTAAGTGCTGGTGGGTTGCTGGGCCCCAGCAGCCCGTGGGAAGGGGGGATCAGAGATGGGTGTAGGGCACAGGTGTCATCTTGTCGTAATACGACACGGACACTGCTGCTCACCAGGTGAACAAAAAAGAGGGCCCTTTATTTTCTGACTCCAACATTTATAGTTTTCCAAAAGTGACAGTGGATTGGAGGGTGACAGTGCCACCTCTCCAATGACACTGGACAGACCAAGAGTCCGTCAGTTCTCTCCTCCTCCATGAAAGAATGCAAAACATAAGTTGTTTACAGAACTGTGTGTGAGAGAGTTTGTTACAAGAATGCAAACATCAGAAGGCTTAGCAAGGTCTTAGAAAATCAGGGTGACGTCATCTGAGACAGGAGATGGGCTGTCTGTGTCCATCTGTCCGTCTGGGTTCACTCCCCCCTTGCAGTCCATCCGTCACTGCACTTTTGGGTTTGTTCCATGGTCACAGTCACCATTCCTGCTTGTCCTGACCCCTTCGAGTCAGGGACTTGCTCACAACCAGTAGCTTTACATGCCAGGACCTCAGTGAGCGCTGTCATCACGAAAGCAGATTTGCTTCATGTTGGACAGACAGACAGACAGGCTGAGCAGCTGCTCTGGGGCAGCAGCAGTGATGGTGCCTCTTCTCTGCCCGCAGCACCAAGGCCCGGGGCGGCAGCAGCCAGCGGCAGCACCAGTCAGCAGTGAAAGACCTCACGCTGTCCCCTGAAGTCTCCAACCCCACCACCATCCAGGTCACCTACCTTCCTTCCAGCCAGAAGAGCAAACGTGCCAAACACTTCCTGGAGCTGAAGAGTTTCAAGGACAACTACAACACGCTGGAGAGCACCCTGTGAGCGCGCGGGGGCCTGGCGCACTGGGTGTGCTGGGCGGGTCGGGGCTGCAGCGCTGAGAGGAGCCGGCTGCACTCTCAGATCTCCCCCTCACCCTACTTTGGAGGTCATCACTCGGCGGGAGCTCCATTCCAGCTGCTGGAGTTTGGCCCTCACCAGGAGCCTGTTCTGGAGCTGCTGAGCCCATGGGGATCAGCCCCACGGCCTTCTCTGCTGCAGGCTTACGACTCTCCAGCCTTTGAGTCCTGCATTGTCTTGGACCCTGTGAATAAACTCATGAGCTTGAGCTTATTTATAAAGACATGGATCCCAGCCAGCGCTCCCCTCCGCCCGTCCTTCCCTGCGGCAGCTGATGTTTGTCCGTCCTGTCCGTGAGGGTCTTGGGCGCTGGAGCCACTTGTCTGTTTTCTTCTGAAGGGTGAACACTTTTCCCCGTGAGGTCGTTGTTCCTGCTGTCAGCCCTTCGTGCCCGGCCTGCCCGTGCGCCTGGACGGGGTAGGAATAGTTTGGTGCCTGTCCTTAGCACCTTGGCTGAGCCGCCGCTTTGGGCTGAGGTTTCTCCTCGTTCTCCTGCAGCCGGCCATTCGGGGACGTCTCGAGCGGACAGAGCGGCGTTAAACGTCCCTTCTGTCCTGCCAAGGGGGTGTTTGCTCCCACTCTCACCAGCGCCTCGCATGCCAGCGTCTGCCGAGCTCCCCGGGCTGAAATCTCGTGGCGCCCGCCTTGAGTGCGTCCTGTCAGGCTGAGGACGGCGCTGGCAGCTCACCCGTCACTGTGGCGTGGGCAGCGCGGAGTGGAGGGCGCAGACCTCGGCACTTTTTAATTACTGTTTAATAAAACGACAGTTTAGCTCAAGTAGGTTGTGTGCCACTGGCTTCTGACTGCAGGGCCCTGTCCCTCCCCCGATCCCGGGCTGCGTCCCTCCTGAAGCTGCTACGAAGTAACCAGGCTGCTGTGGTGACCGAGATGCCGCTGCGGTAGCTGGCATACAGTGATGGCAAGCAGGGTGGCACCCTTACAGTAACTGGAGGCTGTTACTGTAACCAGGGTGCTGTTGGTGCCCCGGTGCTCCATGAACACCCTGGCCGTTGCAGGGGGCCGTTGCAGAGGCGCTGGCCATGGCAGCAGCGAACAGCCAGAGCTCCTCGCTGCGGCAGGAGGAGGTCAGGCGGGGCAGGGGCTGGGAAGATGGAAACTGTCCTGGGAGCAGGGGGAGACAGTGGGCTGCAGTGTGCCCTGGTGCAGGTTAAACCCTGGGCCTCACAAATGTTGCTCTTTGTTGGCAGGCCCAGGCGAATGGGAATGCTGGAGCAGGGTTCCTGAGGAGGTAGAGCGCCCTGGGGGCTGAATCCCCCGTACTGCTGGGGAGCTGTGGGCAATGAGGAGCTCCAGCACAGGGCAGGCTGGGGGGAACGTCTCTGCATCCCTGACCTGCCCACCCTGTGTCAACAGCGCTGGGCAGGGGGCCAGGGAGCACCCCAAGTGCTGGGCATCGTCCCTCGGGGTGCTGCAGTGGATCATGGAGTCGGGGCTGAAGAAGCGCGTGGAGTTGGAGCTGCACCTTGCCGGCAGGGAGCAGGCAGCGGTGAGGCTGGGTGGGCATTGCCTGGGTACAGCTGGGGTCCCCTGTCCCTCTGCTGCCGGGGGTGGGTGCCCCCCTTGTCCTGGGGAACAGTGTCTCCCAGGAGAGCCTGGGGGATGGCGGGTTCAGCACTGCCCCTGCACCTGGCAGATCCGCCGAGACGCCCTGTGCCAGCTCGTCCTGGACGAGCGCCTACAGCACCAGCAGGAGCTGTGCCAGCAGGGGAAAGCCTTCTACGTGGAGCGGCTCTGAGTGCTCAGCCCAGCGTGTGGCACTGGCCTGGCATCGCCCGGCTCCTGACTGAGAATAAAACGTGTTGAGCAAGACAGGCTGCGTCTGCTGCATGTGAGGCATGGGACAGCCCAGGGCAGCAGTGGGGGGAAGACAGAGCCCAGCACAATTCCTGTGGCTGGGATCCAGACAAGTCGCCTGCAACCCTGGCTGCCCTGGATCCGATGCCCTTCATCTTGCCCATGGCTGTGCCAGGAGATGGCAGCACGGCCGGCATGCCTCACCAGGCTGGGTGCTCCACGCCCAGTCCCTGTCCCAGCACGGGTCCTGCTGCACCACAGCACTCCTGCCTGTGTGGCACAGCCCTGCAGCAGCCGGGAGAGGAACCTGGCTGGGCTGGGTGCAGTGCTGCCCGTCCCATCCAGGCACCCCAGGATCCCTGTCTGCTCCCCAGCTGGGAGGGCCCTGTCCCCCACCTCCCATCCCTTCTGCCTGTGCCTGACCTTGGTGTCTCCCAGCCGCAGGGCCCATCAGTGCCTGCTCTGGCTCTGCTTATTGACAGGGCTGGCGGCTGCTGGGCCAGCTCCCCCCCGCACGGCCCTTCATTAGCTCGGCTGTCGGGCTGCATCACATCACCCAGCGCCACGCACACGCCCCCGGCTCTGGCACCGCCGCTGCCACGTGTGTCCCCGCTGTCCCCACTGCCACCTCATCGTGTGGCCACCTCAGGGGGCTGAAAAGCCCCTGACCCGCAAGGCCAGGCTGTGTCCCTGTCTTTCCCATGGCGCTCAGGATTCTGGCTGCCCCGTGTCCTGTCCCATCTGTCCCCAAAAGCCTGAGCCCCACAAAGCCTCCGGTGCCATTCTCGAGGCTGATGTGTCCCACGGCAGCAAAGCACTGCTGTGGTGTGGGAAGGCTGTGCTTCCAGCACTCCATGATATCCCACATGCCTTCATCACTGGGCACCACCACCCTGGTCCCAGCAGCTGCCTCAGTGTGGATTGGGGTCCTGCCTCTGTCACCCACCATAGGTGGGGCCACGTCCTCAGCACGGATGCAGCAGGGTGGCAGGCAGCCCCTCCAGCTGCTCCTTGGAAGAGATACCCCAGTGAGCTCCAGCAGCTCCCCCAAAGCAAGGGGATGTGAGGCACAACTCCCCCGTCGTGTCAATGGGGCTCGTCCTTGGGCAGGGTCATGAGCAGCCCCTTGGTGGCACAGGGCCCACAGGCCAGGGCTGGCCCCCAGTATTGACAGCCCTGCTAATGACAAGGGAGTGTCACCAGGGGCAGGAGCAGGCGGCGCGGGGCCATCGACCGCATCGACCGGCAGCGCTGGGCGGCAAGGGCGCGGGGGTCCCTGGAGGGGGCAGGGGGACGTCAATGGGTGGTAATTAATGGGAACGAGGCCACGTGTGCAGGGCCAGGGCTGTCGCTGGCCACGTCCCTCCGCTCGGTGCAGCCGAGCGCGGTTATAAACGGCGGCCGGGCGACCCCCAAGCCAGAGCACGGCAGTCCCCCGAGCCAGCCCAGGTAAGACGGTGATGGATGTGGGGTCCCTTTGGCCCCAGCGCTGCCTGCCGTGGCATGCTGCTCCGTGCCAGGAGACCAAGCCTGCACTGCCCTGCTCCGGCTCCATCCCAGCCACAGGACGCCTCCTGCTCCAGCACTGCATCCCGAGCAGCCCAGTACCAGCACAGCTGCCCAGCAGGCTCCAGGCACTGAGGTGAGGCTGGGTGCTGCCTCTGCAGTGCCTCGGGGGTCATACCTGGATACCACTCCCGCCCCAGCTCTCAGCATATTCCTCTTTTTCTCTTACAGACAGCTGAGCTCCGGGTCCTCCCACCTCCGTCTGCCTCTGTCTCTGTCTGATATGTTTGATATTAGGTTGTTTTATTGGAAAACCAACTAAATATCAAACATATTCTTACAGCGCCAGGGACGCCCAGCACTGACTTGGCCAGATGCTGCCTGTGCCGTGTCTCAGGCAGGGGGACCCTCTGCACCCTGTCCTGCACCCTCTGCTAGTTCCTCACTGCCACAATAAACCTGTCTGCCCATCTCCACGGGATTGAGAGGGGGAGCCCAGAGCCATCCTGAGGCTTGGCGGAGGTTTGGGATGGCAGCGGGGTCAACACTTGCCACCTGTCCCCCCGCTCACGCCAGGGATGATGACAATACAAAGGCCCGTGGCCCTGTGCCCAGCACTGCCCTGGCATGGGGGGGGTTATTTATGGAGGTGCAGCCACTGCTCAGGGCCCTTGGCGGGCACTGTCCCCTCCAGTGCCCTGCCCAGGGTACCCGGAGCTGCCCCCAGGTCTGTGTCCCCAGGGTCCCTGGGTGCTGACCCCTTTAGCCCTCAACATCTGTCCCTGGGTGGGAGCGCTGGGTCTCTTCCATGGGAGATCCTAACAAGATTCATGGGGCCAGTGGGACCTCTGGGCCGGCACGAGGAGGCTGCAAATCCCTCAGCTGTGGATGAAGTGCCACCACTTGCCCTGAGAATTCCTCCCCGCGCCTCGGGAATCTGCTCCTCCTCAGCTGCCAACAGCATCCTCCCCCTCAGCTCCAAGCACCACCACAGCTGGAGCTGGGCTTGGGGCTCAGCAGGCTCCTGGGGGGCTCTGCCCCTGCTGCTGGGTGCAGTTTTCCCTGCTGCTCCCCGCAGAGCCACTCTTGGCCAAACCCCTGCTCCCAAAATAGCGCCAGGGTGATCTTGCCCTTTTCTATGCCGCCCCCAGGCAGGGGTAAATGTCAGCCCAGGGCTACCAAAACATCCTAAACCCCTCCAGGAAGGCAAATGGGGGTCGAGGACTTCATGGCAGTTCTGCACGGAGCCGGTTCAACATCCTGAGGAAGCATTTGGGGCACCGGCCAGGGTGTCCCGTTGCATGGGGGGAGGGGGCACCTGGAACAATGCAGGACCCCCTCTCGCAGACCTGCTGCTGCTTTTTATAACAGCCCCAGCTGTCCTCGGGAGCCCAAATAAGGCTGTGACCACCCGGAGCCCCCAGGACACACAATGGGTCCCGAGCAGAGACTTTTTGGGAAGGTGGGGAGGCGGGTCAGCCCCAAGAAAGGCAAAGCCACCGTGCTGGGCAGAGCTGATAAACGGGCAGTGGGGCACAGGCAACACAGCTGCCCTAGCCACCCGTCGTCTGTCTGCATCCCGCTGCCCGTGTCCCAGCGAGGATGGAGGCCATCAAGAAGAAGATGCAGATGCTGAAGCTGGACAAGGAGAATGCCCTGGACCGGGCAGAGCAGGCGGAGGCTGAGCAGAAGCAGGCGGAGGAGCGGAGCAAGCAGGTAGGGCAGGCAGCCACAGCCCCCCAGCCCAGGGGTGGTGGGGGGTGGCTGTGCTGGGTTACGCTGAGCCCAGACCCAACAGAGACTCTGCCTGGGGGGATGAGTGTGACAGCTGCCACTATCCCACAGCTCAAGGGCGCTCCGAGGGTGGGACAGCCCTGGGGATGGGGTGGACACAGTGGGGCAGAGCTGGCCCCAAGGAACGGGCAGGAAGGATGCCATGGGGCAGAGCTGAGATGGGATGGGGCAGGCAGGGCTCTCTTGGGGTGCAGGGGCTCAGAGAGGTGTCCACCTGTGCTGACGCCGCTGTCCTTCCAGCTGGAGGATGAGCTAGCTGCCATGCAGAAGAAGCTAAAGGGGACAGAGGATGAACTGGACAAATACTCCGAGGCCCTGAAAGATGCCCAGGAGAAGCTGGAGCTGGCAGAAAAGAAGGCGGCGGACGTACGTATGGGGTGCAGGGTGGAAGCTGAGTGCTGCCTTGCCCCCCTTCCTGGTGGGACTGCAGCCCTTCCCGATGCCTTGGGGACACAGGAAGGTCCCTGTCCGGCTCAGTGTGCTCCCGGTAAAACTGTGCAGGTGCCTGGGAGCAGAGAATGGCCCTGCAAAGGATGAACCCAGAGGGCAGAGCCGGGCAGGGCAGCGAGCAGCCCGTCAAGCGTGGGATACGGGGTCCACGTGTCCCCAGGAAACTCTGAGTCACGGCTGGGGGTGGTGGAGCCGAGCTCTCAGAAGGAGGAGGAGGAGGGGAGAGCCCTCGTCCCCCTGCGGGCGGGGGCTCATGGGCAGCGTGGGCATTGCACAGCCCGGCTATTGTTGTCCGCTGTTTCCAGGAAAACAATGGTGCGAGCGGTGCAGGGTTTCAGCCAGCTCTCCTGCCATCAAGAGGCACGAGGCTCGTCACCTGTCAGGACCTGTCAGGCCTTGAGAGGCCGGGATGACCCAGGGTCCGGTGTCAGAGCCATGCGGCCTGATGCACAGAAGGCTGGAGCTGTCCTCTCCCTCACCGTGCTCATGGGGAAGCGCCCGAGCCCCAGCACAGCACCGGGGCTGCTCTCCCTGGGAGCTCCAGAGCCCTGGGACATCTGCCACCCTGCAGCTTTGCTTGCAGGTCCCTGTGGCCAGCCCTGCACTGGAATTGGCTCGCGTCGAGCATTGCAGAGCTCCTGGGAGCCCTTTCCCGCCCTCACACCCTCCTCGTCCCCCTTTGCTCCTTGTTGGCATTTCCCCTGCTGTCACCGCATCCCCACTCGATTCCTCGTGGATCCCTCTCGGTGCACCTGGAGCCCCTTTCCCTGGCTGCTGCCCCCAGGGTGGCCCACGGGGGTCCCCCAGTTTCCCCCTGGCTCTGGGGAAGTGGAGGGATTTTGCACCCTGGAGCAGTGAAAGGGCAGAGCTGCCTCCCGGGTGCTTCCAGCCCGACAGAGCCCTTCCTCATGCCTGGAAACCTGCCGTGCCACACGGGCCATGCTCCTGCCTGGCTGCCGAGGGTTTCAGGCGGGCAGCCCGGAGCCTTTCCCTTCTACCCACACACTCGAGGCACTGACAAACAGGCTTCGTGGGGAATGAGAGCAGTAACAGGGCTCAGCGATGTGCTCACCGAGCTCTTGGGGGGACTCCACGACCCTCACACACAGCTCCCAGCTCTGACGACCGCTGATCTTCGCAGCGTTATCTGCCCTGACGCGGGACGGTTCACCGCGGCTCAGCCCGGTGCACCGGCGGGATTTCACGCATGGAAGCGGAGCGGGAGCCTGCCCCGGCCGGGAGGAAGGAGCAGGGCGTGCTGCAGGGCTATGGGCTCCCGGCCCCGCAGAGCCCGCGGCGGGGCCGTGCCCGAACGCAGCCCCGGGGCTGAGGGCAGCCCGGGCACGGAGCGGGCGGGCGGGAGGGGGGTTCGGTGGGGCAGGGCCGTGTGGGCCCGGGGCATCCCCCGTACCTGCTCCCCGTGTCACAGGAGGCCGGTCCCGGTGCCCTCACGCCCATACGGGGCGGGTCCCGGTGGACCCAAGTGGGACACAGCCCGTGTTTTCCCCCGGCCCGGTGCCGGTGCCCCCGTTCCCGCCGGTGCCGGTGTGCGTCCCCGCCCGGTGCCGGTCTCGGTGCTCCCTCCCGCTGCTCCCGTTCCCGCCGGTGCCGGTCTCGATGCCCCCGCCGGTGCCGGTCTCGGTGCCCCCGCCCGCTGCCCCCGTTCCCGCCGGTGCCGCTCTCGGTGCCCCCGCCACGCCCCGGGCGCGGCGGCCGCTCCTCATCTCCCCGGTAACGCGGGGCGGGGCGGAAGTGACGTCACTTCCGTCCGGCCGTTCCGGGCGCGGTCCCGGTGTCTGGGGGTGGCGGGGCCGGAGCGGAGGCACCGAGCATGGCCGGGGCCACCACTATCGAGGCGGTGAAGCGCAAGATCCAGGTGCTGCAGCAGCAGGCGGACGATGCGGAGGAGCGGGCGGAGCGGCTGCAGCGGGAGGTGGAAGCCGAGCGCCGCAACCGCGAGCAGGTACCGGCGGCGGCGCCGCCGCGCGGGGGCAGAGCCGGACGGGCGGCGCGCCCGGCGCCGGGGGGATCGTTCCGAGCCGCGGGGCTGCCGGCGAGATGCCGGCCCGGGTCGCAGTGGGGCTCTCGCTCTGTGTCCGTGGCTCTCCCGGGGAGCCGCCCGTGGTGCTGAGCAGACACCGGGGCCGGGGCGGGGGGGGCATCGGCCTGTCGTCGTTTCGCTGTTCCCGGTGTCCCGGCACGGACGGCAGCGGGGGAGGACCCGGCCGGGGGGAGGGGGAGGCCCCGGCCATCTTGTGCGGCCCCGAGCCCCGAGCTGCGCGGGTAAGATGGAAGGAAGGAAGGAGCGGGCTCCCTCGGGATGCGGCCGTGGAGCGCTCCCGGGCCCCGCGTCCTGCCCGAACCCCGGCGAGCGGGGCTCTCCGCTGCCCCCCGGCACCGGCAGCCGCGGGGGAAGGCAGGGGATGGGCTGGGAGTGCCTGGAAGGGCGGAGGGAGCGGCGGCAGCAGGGTCTGAGCTGGCAGCGCCGTGGCTCAGCGCCGGGCTGGGGGCAGCGGAAGGGACAGGGACGAGGTGACACGGGCAGGACCTGGAGGTGGCCGCCTCCCTTGGGCCTGGGACACAGGCAGGGCTGGTGGCGTTTTGGGGACAGCGATGAGGTGACACGGGGCAGGTCCTTGCTCGAATGTAAGCGTGGCTCTCGTTGGGTTTGCAGTGAGTTTGCCGCATTTGAAGCGTGAAGCTGAGTGCCCCCCCCCGAGTGCTGGAGCCTGTGTCTGTGACAGCGCTGTGGCACTGCCGGGGGATGATCGGGCTCCGCTGCCCAGATCCGTGGCAGAAGCTCCTGCCACTCCCAGGCCTCAGCTGGCTCTTTCTTTGCAGCCACATAAGGAATTCTCCTTGCAATAGCAGCATTGTCACGGGTACAGGCGTATTTTCCCAGCTCCCTGAACCTCCTTCAGGGGAGAGAACCAGTGCTCCCAGTATGGTGCCCAGGGCTTGCCTGGCCCTGGGGAGTCCTCTTGCCTCTCTTGGGGCAGCAGTGGTGGATGAGCTTCTCCTTTGATTTGCTGGGCTCCAGGTGCTCCCTGGTTCAGGGCTGCCTTGGTGAAGGAAGCATGGAATACCAGAAATGTGCCACTTGTAGCAGGGGTGTGACCCCGTGCTCTGGGGAAGCCTGACAGTTTCATCTGTATCTAGAGAGAAGCAGCAGAACAGGAGGTGTAAGGGCCCTGCTGCAGCAGGGAAGAGGCACTTCCTCAAAATTAAGGGTGGTTTTTGGGTGGTTTTTGGGTTGAACACTGCCTGCAGGAAGTCAGGGCTGAGTGATGCAGTTCAAAGGCTCAAGAAGTAGAGGCCCACTGTACTGGTGTGTTTCTGTTGTCTGGGAGAAGGAAGGAGGAGGTCCTCCACCTCAACAGCTGGTGGCCCCTTTAACAGGGCAGAGATGCGGTCAGGCACTCTCGTTCCTGGTTCTGTTTAAGGTGTTGTTGTGCTCCTCTTCAGGCAGACCTCTTCCCCTTTCAGCGGGGTGGGTGTTGGCTGGAGGCACCAGAGGGGTGTGGGCTGCTCCAGAGCCGGGTGTACCTGCACGGGAGCTCCTCTGTGCTCTGCCAGCCTGCCCTTGGAACCTTGGAACCTGCCGGGGAGCCTCAGTGCCAGTGGGGGGAAGAGCTCGGGCAGCCCCTCTGGGAACTGGATGCAACCGGTGTGGGACCCCTCTCTAACACTGCTGCCTTTCATCGCTCTGCTCCTCCCTCCTCGGCACGGTGTGGCCGGGAAGGGTGCTTTGTTATGTGCAGCTGGGGTGTTTCATGTTTGTCTGGCGTGTTCCTGCGCCTGGGTCTCTGCAGAAGATCACAGTGCTGCCCTGGAATGGCTGCGCTCCTGCCTGCCTTTGGGGAGCAGGATTCTGGACTCCCCAGGGGGCTCCGGCGGGATGTCGGAGTCCCTAAAGCAGCGTCTGGGCTCCCCTGGGCTTTGGCTGGAGGGGATGTGGCTGTAAGCAGGGGCCTCACAGCCAATCAGGTCATGCCCCCAGGGTCCCAAAAAGATTGCAGCGAGTCTCTAGTTGACTGTTTAGTCTGGGTCTGGTCCAGAAGAGGAGTGCCACTGAAGGGATTTTCATCCTTGGCCTTGAGGTGCTTTGTTTTCAGCCACACTGAAGGGCAGTTCCTGTCCTCTGTGTCTGCCCTGGCTGTGTTCTGACCCGCTGGAGCAAGCCACAGGGTGATGGCAGTGCTGGATTGCCCTACTGAGCACCAGCGGCTCTGCCACACTAGTCATGAACTGAGCACAAAGCTGCCTGGTCTGTGTTCCCCACCATCTCCGTTGCCAGCACAGCACTGTGGGGCCTGGCCTGTACCCTGGGGCCTCTTTGAAGGCTGACTAGGACATGGATTGCAGTGGCTGGGGGGCAGGATGGCCTCTGATCTGTGCCAGTTCCTTAAAGCCTCAGCTGCATTTCTGGCAAATGTCTGCAGGCTGTCAGCGGTTTCACCAGCTCCCAGTTGTGACTGAACCAAGGCAGCTGTTGCTGGGGAACAGCCTCCTCGACCTGTCTCAAGACTGGAGAAGGCTTTTGCTCCTTCTCTGGATTGGTAGTGATTTGCTGGGAGGAAGGAAACCTCAAGCAGTGCAGGCTCTCTGCTGGGGGCTGTGGGCTCTGCAGCAACAAGCCCTGGGGCTGGGCAGCACCTGTGCCCAGCCCAGCTTGGCAGCACCCAGTGCAGCTTGGCACATCCCTGAACACGTTAATCCTTCTCACCTTGCTGGTGAGAGGGTTTGCCTCGAGCAACGCTCACGTCCAGATCACACCAGCAAACTGAACCTCTGCTAAGTGGCAGCTGTCAGCACGCTCTGGCCTGCTGGATAAACAGGGCTGTGATGAATGGCCTGGCAGGATCCTGGCAGCTGCAGAGGCAGCCCTTGGTGGAAGGCATCTCCTTAGTGTTTATGGCCTAAACTCGGAGCAGTGTTCTGAGAAGCCTGCAGAGCTAAGTGTGCTGCTTGCCTCTGGGAGAGGGGCTGAAGCATCCTGGGTTAGTTTTGGGCTCCTGTGTGCTGCTGCAGATCTCAGCTGCCCTGCCCGAGCTGCTAAGCCTGCCCAGGCTCAGTACCCTCCTCTGCTCCCTGCAGGCTGAGGCAGAAGTGGCATCTTTGAATCGCCGCATCCAGCTGGTAGAGGAGGAGTTGGACCGAGCTCAGGAGCGCCTTGCCACAGCTCTGCAGAAGCTGGAAGAGGCAGAGAAGGCAGCAGATGAGAGCGAAAGGTGAGCCAGGACTCCTGCTTGCACTCTGTCAGACACTGAGGGTCTGGTGCCGTCAACTTTTTGGGCTTCCCAGAGTGGGAGAGGAGATCCCACATCAAGGCTGCGTGTGGGAGTCAGAGCCTGCTTATGCAGAGCACCTAAAACAATGCTGATGAACCTGAGGCTGCTGATGGCCTCGATTGTCCTGGAACCTGAGGCTAGGGAGTGAGGAAGTTCCATGTGCCACCATGCATCCTCTCCTTCAAAGGAGGAGAAATGCATGGGTTCAGGGACACCATTGCCTTGTAAAGATGGCTGCTGGTGGGGCAGCTTCTCTGCCAGCACCCTCCTTAGCTGGCAGATGTCCCCTGACCTGGCCTGTGATTCAGAGGGAGTGGTCCACTTCCAGCTGTCTGATGTGCTTCCTCCTGCACACACGGTGAGCAGCCTGACCCAGCTGCTGGCCTGCCATAGAGACAGACTTGGCTCTTCCTTCATTCCAGATGGGGAAGTGCTTGACTTGGCTGTGCCAAGTGCCTAAGACAGCCGGGCTTGTTCTCAGCAGCATTGCACTCCCCTTGGCCTGGGAACCCAGTGATCTGCTGGGGGAGTGTTCCAAAGAACGGTTAATTCCAAGCAATTGAGGTTGCTGTATTCACATCAGCCCAGAGGCCTCTGCCTTCTGCATTCAGAGGAATCGTGGCTTCTCGAGAAGCGCTGTGCTTCCAGGGCACTGCTGTTCATGCTCTGGAACTCACTGCGCTGCTGGCCTGTCCAAGATTGTTTCACACATCTCCCCTCCCTGTGCTTGCTTTTGGGCAGAGGCATGAAAGTCATTGAGAACAGAGCTCTGAAGGATGAGGAGAAGATGGAACTGCAGGAGATCCAGCTCAAGGAAGCCAAGCACATTGCAGAGGAGGCGGACAGGAAGTATGAGGAGGTGAGACCCTTGGGTGCTCTGTGTGACTGACCTGGGCCAGGAGACTTGAGAGTCCTTTTCCTGCTGACACCAAACCTGGCTCTCAGCAGAGCCACACTGGTGCTCTGCTTGGCCAAAAGCTTCCCACAGCTCCAGTGGCTCCTGCAGGCATTCCTTCTCTTCGCTGCTCTGCAGAGCCTACAAGCACTAAACTCTCCTCCTTTCCTCTTGACTCTGATTGTCCTTTCCAGGTTGCTCGGAAGCTGGTGATCATTGAAGGGGATCTGGAGCGCACTGAAGAGAGAGCTGAGCTCGCAGAGTCGTGAGTAGTCTGCTTGCATGTACCTGGCAGCTCTGCCTCTGCATGGGAACTAACACTGCATTGCTAACCTTGTTACACAAGGCCTGAAGCACAGGGTTGGTTTAGCTCTGCGATGAAAGCACTTCCCTCCTCGTAACAGGATTAGCTCCACCTAGGACACGGAGTTTGCCTTGGGTGGAGACACTCTGCCCCTTTGCATGGACTCACTCCCCAGCCGTGGAGGCTGGAGAGCCTTCCCCTGCTCAGCATTCACCAGCACTGCTGTGTGGTGCAGTCACAGGATCGTTCACACTGCACTGAAGTGGCAGAGGCCTCCTGGGCCAGGGGCTGAAGTGGCATATGGGGTGGCCGAGGGCAGAGCTGCGACTGAGGCCGCTCTCTGGGCCTCTCCAAGTATTTGCAGTAACCACTACAGGCTTCTGCACTGCTGAGCAGAAATCTGGGCTTCCTTTGCTCAGAGCAGAGACACAAATCCTGGTGTTTGGGCTCCTTTCATGTGTCCAGATGCTTTAGCTGATCCTTGAGGAGCTAGTCAGGGCCTTTCTGTGCTCTGGGCCTTGTCTAACACAGTTGGTGTGTATGCAGCAGCAGCAGCATTGTGCTTCCCGTCCAGACGTGCATGTTGTGACCATGACTTTTTTGTGTTTCCCCCCCACACCCTTTTTTGCTCTGTGGTGGTGTGGTTCTGGTGCTCCTTTTGACCTTGCCCCCACCTGGCTTGTGCCCCTGTGTGACCGTCACTAACAGTCATTGCCGGGAGCTGCAGGAGCAGATCAGAGTGATGGACCAGAACTTGAAGTGTCTGTCTGTTGCCGAAGAAAAGGTACTAACCTTTCCCTTCTTGAACCATTAAACCAAAACTCATGTGGTCTCCTCACTATGCTCCTCCCCTCAGCTTAACTGCGTCTCTCTCTTGCTCTCTCCTGGAACATTCTGTCTTCTCTGCCCATAAATATCCCTTTTTGAGTGCTGGTGGCTGTCCTTCTGTCCATCAGAACAGCTTCCCTCCGTACAGCACACTAAAAGTGAAGCTTCTCCTTGGAGACTCCAAGTCTGGCAGAAACCTGTGTCCACATCTCGCTGCTCAGCTCTGTGCCCCGTGCATGTGCTGGCAGAATATTTCAAACATGGGCTCAGAGGCAAAAAGGGAACTTGCTTTCTGCACAGGTGCCTCAAAGCAGGGTCCTGTCCAGTCTGATCTCAGACAGTCTCCTAAAGAACTTCCTGATCTTCCCTGCACGTGGATTCACTTCTTGTCTCCTGTCTTTCCCTCCCACTTCTTCTTTTCCTTTTTTTTCCCCCCTTTCCTTACAAAACCCCACAGTAAATGTTCCGAGCTGGAGGAGGAGCTGAAGAATGTCACCAACAATCTCAAGTCTCTTGAGGCTCAGGCTGAGAAGGTAGGGCTGCCTGTCCCAGGGCCAGAAACATTGCTGTTGTGCTAGGAGGGTAAACAGCAGAGCACCCGCTGAGGTGGAAATGATTCAGCTGCAGTCTTAAGCAAGCCAGGAGTGCTGTGCTTGCTCTGCTGGGAGGGCTGAGGTATTTCATTGGAGGGCTTGGAAGCTGGGGTGTGGGAAGCCTGGCTGCTCTTCCCTGCCTTGGGGCAGACTCAATCAGCCGGGATGTTTAAGCTGCTAAAATGTTAAGAGGAGAATTTTTTCTGCATCCGAGTTTGTGTCCCGTGCATGATGTGAGACTTGCCACCTGACCCAGTCCTGTTGGACTCGGGTGAGGATGTGAACAGCTCCCGGGTGGAAGGTTCTGTTGTCATGTGTGCTGCAGTGAGGAGTTTGTGCTGCTCTCTGGAGAGGGAGGTATCTGGGGCTGCTGACTGCTGACTCCTTTTCCACAGTACTCTCAAAAAGAGGATAAATATGAAGAAGAGATCAAGATTCTGACTGATAAACTCAAAGAGGTGAGTGACCGTGTCGGGATGGCCCAGCTGGTTGAGGTGGCCTCAGCTTGACTGGGAAGAGATGTAGAGAAGTCCATGACCTTGGACTGGTGCTCTTTCCTGTAGAGCTGTTGCACTCACTGGCTTATTTCTGTCTGGCAGGCGGAGACCCGTGCTGAATTTGCTGAACGCTCTGTAGCCAAGCTGGAGAAGACCATTGATGATCTGGAAGGTACATTCTGGGGATAGGAAACCAAGCAGTGTGTGTTGAGTGAGAAGCTAAGGAAAGCTAAGGAGGGCTGTCTGTCAGGTAGCTGGAGAGCAGACAGGCTGCTGTGCTCCTCACTGCTTGGAGCAGAACCCCACTTGGCCTCCAAGGTGAGGTTTGGCAAGAGTCCTGCCCTGTGCCTCTGCTCTGAAAACAGTTCCCCTGTGCTGCAGCAGGTCTTGAGCTCTTGATCCAGACACCCGGCCTTATCTAGATAGCTTCTGTATTTTGGTAGTGATGTCCTCAGGAATGTAACTAGATCCCCGTGCCCCAGCTCAATCCAATTCATTTAGGAGTGGCGTAGGAAAGAAACCTGTTCTTGTAAGAATTGGTCACAATAACATGCTCGTGTGCAGAGCATCATGCATGTGCTGGCTACTGCAAATGGGGTCTTGCAGGTCAACCCCAGGAGTCAGTGAGCCTTGAAACAGCCCCCATGAAGACTCAGACTCCCCAGTGTGAGTCCTGAACCAAGGTTAAATCTCCAGCAGCTCAGTCCACGGGATAGTCAGCCTGTGCCAAGGGTGGGTTCATTTCCTCCTCCCGTTCCTTCACACAGAGCTTCAGGAACACTCCTGAGGCCAGCCATCACAGAACCTTGCCCCAAGCCACAGAAGGTAAAGGTTTCAGCTGCCTCCCTTAAATCTGGGACTGTGGCCAGATTCTTTTGTGGATTGCTGTGGCTGGAGTGGTGGTGCTGGTAAACCAAAACCCTTACAGGTCTCCTACCTTGACCACAGGTGTGCCTTTGTGGTCTTTCAGTGCCAGCTCTTGGAGATACAAAGCACTATCCTAGTCTGGAGTCACTTTGGAGGTTTATTATCTAGAAATAGCAACGGTGTCAGCTGAGCTGTTCCAGAACTGCAGCCAAGCAGCAATCTGAGCCACCCCGTGGTCCAGGACAAGCTTTTATTTGGAACTGCAAAAAGTCCTCCAAATCCCTGCATGCTCCCCTTGAAACCTGTTGATTGAGAGTTGGCTCTGGTCTACAGCCTCGCTGCTGAAGTGACCTAGTTCATGACAACTGACAAAGTTCCCCAGGCTCTGAGAGGCTGTTAACAGCATGCCCAGCTGCACTATAGCCCAGGCAGCCAGAGCTGGAGCTGTCTGTGCCAGCTCTGCAGAGCTTAGGGATGTGTCAGCACAGTTCCAGGCCCACCCCTCCCTGGAGGCAGAGAGCTGCCTGTCTGCTCCATTATCTGATGGAGAACACTGGTGTGGCCAGTCTGCTCCCCCACCTCACTGCATCCTGCAGGATTGGAATTTCCTCTGATGCCCAGCTCTATTACATGACTGACTTCTCCCAAGCCAGTCTTTGCATTGAGACACAGGTGAGAACAAAGCACCTCAATTATCAGGTGTAACAAGCATCTCCCTAAGTGGTTAGAATTGCCTTTCCCTGCTGCTCCCTCTCACACTGGTTCCTGCTGACCTAGATGGACAGCTTGTTTTTACAAGGTGATGTGGTCGAGTGCTTGGCTCTGCTGCCCTCGCAGCTGGATTGTAATCCTGGAAGGCACTTGCTGGTCCTCAGGCTGCTGGAACCCTCCTGTTCATTGTTGGGGATGAGCACGGAGTCGTGATGGCTCCACATCTAACTTCGTTTTCTTCTGTTGGTGTATACCATCCTGCTTTTCGCCCCGGAGCGTTGGAAGAACCCTTTGCCTTCCCTCATTGTTTTCCTTTTGTTCTCCTCCTAAACCTCTTCTAGATGAGCTCTATGCCCAGAAACTGAAGTACAAAGCAATTAGTGAGGAACTGGACCACGCCCTGAATGACATGACTTCCATGTAAATATGAGCTGGCTGGCGTTCGCCTCTCGCTTCAGCAGGCTGGGCCGCCAGTGCTTGCTTGGTTTGCTGTGGTTTCTGTAGTTGGAGAATCGACGGCGCTGTGCCGTCCAGGTTACTTCTACAGATCTGCCCAAGGAGCCCCCAGCATGCCGTCCTCTAACTCTAGGTCCTTGTGGTCTGCATGTGTAACCAAGTGCTGTGCTGGCCTGAAAGGGTTCTGACTTAAATTTGAGTGCAATTCCCGTTCCCGCTGGGAAGGGCTTGCTCAGGAAATGTGGCTTTGTCATCTGCTGGAGCCACTGGGCCATGGTCTCAGGATTCCTTCTGGAAGAGGCTGTGGATAGTGCTCAGGTGGATTCCTTAGGAATTGCCACAATAGGCTTGAGATGGGCCAGATCATGAACTGATCTGTGGAAGTAGCTGAACTTGTGTGTTTCTGCAACTTCGCTCCTCAGCTTTGTTCAGATCTGCAGTGGGTGCTGCTAACAACTGCTCCGTCTGGTCCTTGCACTAACCCAGGAGAGGCCAGGCCCTCACCCCACAGAGAAGAGCCTTAACACGAGTGTCCCGATG
The DNA here is from genome assembly GCF_015832195.1 of Motacilla alba alba. Taxonomy (NCBI): domain Eukaryota; kingdom Metazoa; phylum Chordata; class Aves; order Passeriformes; family Motacillidae; genus Motacilla; species Motacilla alba. Next base: position 1,036,681 of record NC_052040.1, read on the forward strand.
TTCCCTAAGCAGAGTTTGCTGTGCACAAACACTCGGGCTTTTCTTAAAATTAGTGTCTCCTTCTGTCTCACACAGATAAGTCTTGTGGTTCCCAACTCCACTTTGGATTTGTCTCTCTGCTTGGTGGCTTGTTCTGCATCTGCACCCGGCATTCACGCTCTCTTCATCTCACTCTGAATTGCAGTACCTTTTTCCAGTTACTGTGCACAGGGCATCCCTGGGAATGGGTGCTGTAAAGACACGGAAGCAGCAGCAGCAGCAGCCCCCCAGTTCTGCTGCACTTGCTCCCAAACAAAGCTCCCTCTGTGTGACCTGATGTGCCAGACACAGCCTGCTCTGAGGGGCTGCCCTTTCTGTGTTGGGGGAGCGGGGAGGATGTTGTTCTCATCTGCATATCTTGTGTGGAGCCATAAAGCTCTTTTTGTATTTCTCTTGCCTCTTGCTCGAGCATGATGTCACCTTTTTTAAGGAAAACAGTTCCTGTATAAAATGGCTGTTGCTTTTGAGAAATGGGTTTCTAGTGAGCACTTGCTGCTTTAGAGTGACTGTCTCAGCATTGCCTTCAAACTGGTGTCACCCTTGGTGGAGCACAGACCTCCCTAGCACGCCGGATTTTTCTTTGAGGTGTGTCACTGGCTCCCAGATGTGATGGCAGCTTTGCAGACAGGGGTCAAACTGGAGGCTGGGGGTTGCAGCAGGAGGCCCTGGAGCTGTGCCTGACTGAAGACACTCCTCATTCCTGCCTGCTTTGGAGTGTTCACCAGCACTGGTTGCCAAACACTGGCTTGCAGTGGGAGGTCACGCACCTGATAGTTGTTAGCCAGGGTATGGAAGCCAATAAATACTGTGTGAGCTCTGGCTGGTCTCCACTGGGGCAGAACTGCTTGGGTGTGAGGTGCTGCCCGTGCCAAGGGGAAGGATGTGTGGCCTCTTGCTTCAGGAATGAGAAAGCACTGCAGCAGGGCTGTGAGCATCTGAGCCAGGGAATCTTTTGCAGAGCCCTCCCCACGCAGGGGCTGGGGGGCTGCAGGATCCTTCTAGGAGCGTGGCATGGAGCTTCCCACTGAGCACTGGCACTGGGCTGCGAATGCCTGGCGTGTGTCACTGCTGGTTGATGTGGTATGATAAACACTGGTCAGCCTCTCAAAACGGCATGTGCTGCCTCGTGGTGGTTGGTCAAATATTTTTTCCTTTCTGGCTCGGTTCGTCTGCCACAGTGCCCGAAGAGCCCTCCGTGAGCAGAGTTCTGATGACATGGCACACTTCCCGTGGCTTTCTCAGGTTTGTGCCCTTCTGCTCTCCTCGTGACAGCACTGGCAGTTGGGATAATCTAGGCACACTCACCTGCCCCAGCCTGTGCCACTCCGTCTTTGGTGGCAGGTGGGGAAGGGAAGGAGCATTCAGAGAATCTCAAATTACTGTCCTGGGATATGGGGCAGTGGCTGTGCCCCATAAGCACAAAGCAGGAGCCCAGAACTCTTCAGTAACCCAACTGCAGCTGGAGTTGAGGATCTGGATCCTGTGGGAGGGGCAGGGCTTCTGTAAATGTGAAGGTTTCCACTCCAGTGTTCCACTGTCAGCCCTTAAGACAGCAGGGACGCCACCATTGCCTGTCAGTACCTGAAGGGAGGGTGTCAGAGGATGGACCAGCTTCTGCTCGGTGGTGCCCAGCAGTAGGACAGGCAACACATGGAAACTGATGCCCAGGAAGTCCCACCTGAACACGAGGAAGAATTTCTCTCCTGTGTTGGTAACTGAGCAGGTTGCCCAGATACCGTGTGAAGTCTCCCTCACTCGAGATATTCCAGAATGATCTGGACACAATCTCTGGGGTGACCCTGCTTGAGCAGGGAGGTTGGACCAGATAACCCCCAGTGGTTCCTTTCAACCTCACACCTTCTGTGACTGTTGGTGGGTGGGAGGTGGCAGCCTGCCCTCGGGAAGGGCCTCTCTCCTCTCAGGGAGGTCTGGCTGCACCCTGCCTCTTGCTGTGGGGAGCTGGTGGCTCTGCTCTGCTCACTGCTGTTCCCAGGAATGTTATCTAAGGCTGGGCTGTGGCAGGCCCTTTCCCCACTCATCCAGAAGGAATCCTCTCTGGGTGGTGGATGGCTCTGTGGGTGGGTGATGCAATGGTTACCCTGGGAGGTTTTGGAGGCATCTGGTCTGACTGGATTGCTGGGCCTGTGCAGGCTGGTTACTGTGAGCTGTGCTGTGATGTGGGAGTGCTGCAAACGCAGGTTAACTGACCAGGAGGGCCAGCTCCTGGGGCTCCCCACCTCCTGGGGCTCCCCGAGTGGCAGGGATAGCTGGTGAGGATGCCCTGGGGGCAGGCAGAGAAGGGAGGCAGGCCAAACACGGCGTGCCTGCTGCAGAGCTGGGCAGGTGTTCCATGTGGAGAAGCCGTTCCTGAAGTCTGGGAAGTTTAGTCATGCTAAACACTCCAGTCTGCTGCCTTGTGTGGGTGAATCATCAGGTCCCTGTAGCCAAGCAGGAATGTTTGCTCGGAAGCTGGGAGCTGTTGCACCAAGTCCTGCTGAGCACAGGTCACTCTCATCCTCTGCCACTGGGGAGACCCAGGAGCAGCCTGGATCACTCAGGTCTGGGGACTGGCCTTGGGGCTGACGTGGGGCCAGAGTCCCTCACAGCAGCAGCAGTTGTTGTGCAAGGCATGGGCCAGGATGCCACGCACCCACAACTTCCCTCAACTTCCCAGTTGTGGTAGGTCAAAAAATCATCGGCTTCTCTGCCTGTGCCTTGGTCCCTTGGTGGCTTCAAAGAAGGGACAATCAGTCAGCATTACTGCCCTCTCCTGCAGGGTGAGGTGCAGTTAGAGGGCCCTGAGGGCTGAGAGAAGCTGAGAGTGAAGCTGAAGTTGAGCTTCCCCCTCTGTGTGCAGGTGTTACACTGGAGGGACGGAGCCGAGACTCTGGGGAGGGTGACTTTGCTTTGGCTGCTCCGTGTGAACCACTCCACTTTTGGAATTTTACCCAGCTAGGTCTTGTTCAAGAGCAAAATATTCCGAGATTTAAAGCAGTGAGGGATGGTGTAGGTCCCCAAGGGGTGCCTGAGAGTCTTAGGACCTCATACAAAGATTAGAGGGGAAGGCCAAGGCGGTGCTCTGGGCTCACTCCTCCAGCAGAGGCATCACACTGTGTGTCACTGCAGGTGGTGCTGGTCACTTCTGCCAGGCTGGAAAGATGATGTGTAAGGTTTTTTCACTGCCCTGGAATTCCCTAAGTGCAGGAATTGGAGCTGTCAGGCTGGGGAGGACTCTGCCCATGCAGATGAGCGGGAGAGATGCTGAATGTGTTCTGTGTACTGGCTGGTTGTGGCTGACAGGCTGTGTGGCAGGACATTGCCACCCAGCCCTGAGAAATGACAGATCTGGAAAGGGGCCAAGCGTGCTGATGAGCTCGAGGATGAGTGTGGCTGCTGGACCTCTGAGGGGCTCTAAGGACAGGGACTGCAAAGGCCACAGCTGCAGAGGCAGGGGCAGCTTGTGCCCTGCTCATGGAGTTGTTCTGGGGCAGATGTGAAAGAGGACTCTGTGCTCCAGAAGTCCCTCTGTCCTGTGCCTGAAGCACTTGCTGCCTGCAGTCTTACCTGGGTTGTTAGTGTGGCACCAGGGTCCTCCAGGCCAGGGATGAGATGTTTTCATTCTCAGTTCTTCTGGTGGGCCTGTCCTGCTGCTCAAACCCTGTCAATCCCACTGCAGTGTGGTGTGGCTCCCTCTGGAAGCTATTGACTCCTTTCTGCAGTGTGCTCACACAGGCTTAAAGCACATCCCAGATCTCTTGTCCTTGCTGGGGTCCAGCCCAGCTCTGCCTGCAGGCTCCTCTTCTGGTGTCTCTTCTTCCTTTCTTTGCCTTTTGCACATCTTTGGCAGCCCTTTCACTCCTGCCCACACTTGGCTTCCTCTGTGATCTTCCTGAGCCGAAGCACAAGTTAGAGAAAGACAAACCTTTGGGTTTTTTTTGGCTGGCTGTCCTCAGAAGCACGCGCTGCGGAGGCAGCTTGTTTGATGTGCTCATCTTGGTGCTCTACTAACCTTCCCTTTCTCTCTTTTTCTCTCTTCCTCTTGTTTCCCTTATCCTGTCGCTGCTGCAGAGCGCCTGTACAGCCAGCTTGAGAAAAACCGCCTGCTCTCTAATGAGCTGAAGTTAATGCTGCATGATCTGTGTGACTGAGAAGGGGCCCACTAATCCCATTAACAGCTTATTGCGACCACCACTGCTGTGGACCACACTGAAATCTGACCATTAACACTGGCAGACTTGAGAATTTTATGCAATTGCTGCTTTTTAATGAGGCACTTGGATTTATCCTGTCATTTATTTAAGCTTTTTTTTTTTTTTTTTTAATAATATATAAAGGTAACCTCTATTCTTGGTGAAGTCACCAGACTTGGCTGTGTTTTTACCAGTCTTGTTTGCTTGTCCAGGGGGTCCTGCCTGGCTCCTCCATGGAACCAGAATTTCTGCACCTCCCAAATGAGGGGTGGGCTGAAGTTAGACTCGTGTCTGCTTGAAGCTGCCTGTCAAGTGCTACGACTTAATTTACTGAATGACTGTAGGATTTCCTGGTGCATGGAATGATGGCCTCTACCAATAAATGACTGACCTCGTGGTCTGTGAGACACTGCACACCTGTAGTATGTTCCTGTTTAGGGGAGCCCTAACTGAGAAGCTTTGGGGGCAGCAGTAATTTCCCAGGCCTGACCCCAGTGCAGCTGCAGAGCCCTGGAATGGGTTGGGAAAGCTCACAGACATCTTGACAGCAAGTGCCAAAATGCACAGCCTGAAGCTGTGTCCTGGGTGCCTGCAGGGAGGATTTCCATGCTGCTCTTGCTCATGCTCGAGGAAGGCTGTTCTCTCTCTCTCTGTGTGCAGTTTCTGGCCCTGGGGAGGTTGGGAGTGGCTTTGGCAATCCGCCTGTACCTAAAGGACATTTTTCCACAGCCTGTCTGTCCAGTGGCCCAGCGTGTGGATGTCTCCAGTGATATGGGTGGGCTCACCTTTGGAGTAAAGCCTACTTAGAGCACTAGCTGCTGATCTGCTCTCCTCCTGGCTTAAGGAACATGTGAGAATTGACCGCCCAGCTGCCTGTAGTGTCGAGCAGGGTGCAGCTCCCTCACTCCTTACTCTGCCTGTCACCGCCCCAGCTCCCGCCCCGCTGCCCTTCGGGCTGGTGGTCTGCTCCTTGCTGCTGCCCTTGGCGTCCCTGCCCTGTGCTGAGGGGAAGGGGGGGCACAACCAGCTGTAGTTCCAGGGCTGTGTTGCTCTCGGGTGCCTTGCTGGGCCACGCGTGTCAGGCCGTGGAGGCGTGGAAGCCCTGGGAAGAGCTGGCTGTGGTCTGCATGTGAAAAACACTGCCCAGAGCTCTGGCTAAAGGTGCACCGTGGCCACGCTGGGAGCACCAGCAGTGTGAGAGGCGAGGGCTACACACGAGCCAAGGTAACCCCAAAGCTTCCAGCTGCACCCAGCCAGGCACTCCAGCCCCAGGATGGCTGCGGCTCTGTGTGGGGAAGGGGCTGGCACAAGCTTTCTTTGGCAAAGGCCTCTCCGTCCTTTGATGCTGGTTTGTAACTCTGGGCTCTTGTTCTTGCCAGATAAACTGAAATCCACCAAAGAGGAGCATCTCTGCACGCAAAGAATGCTGGACCAGACCCTGCTAGACCTGAATGAGATGTAATGGATCCCTGCCACTGCCTCTGCCATGCGATGCCAGCCCAGCTGCTGCTGCCCTCTAACCCTGGGACCAGAGTTTACTTGCTGTTGCCAACTTGACCAAACACAAATCTCCTTAGTGCCAGGGTTAAAGGCCACCAGGTTGGGCAGAGCTTCAAACAGCATCATTAAGGGAAGTAAACAATGCAATAATGTTTGGAGAGCATGTTTGAGATGTACACATTTTGTAACTACCTTTTTTTTTTGTAGCGACCATTACAAACATTCCAAATAACGTGTGAGGCTGGTGAGCTACACTTCAGAGCTCTTGGCTTTAGAATTTGGTATTAACCTTCTGTTAATCGGCTCTGGGCCACCCTGCCTTGGCAGGGCAGGAAACGGATATGATGGTTCTGGCTGTGAGTCAGAGTAGCCAGGCTAGGGTGACAGCCTTTTTGAGAGAACTTCCTTTTCCAGGAGCTGTTTGCCAAAAGCACAGTTCAGTTTTTCAGCTTTAAGGTAGCTCTGTGTTGGGAAGGAACAGCTTGGGTGAAAGGTGTCTTTTTTTTGGGGGTTGTTTTGTTGTTTTTTTTTTTCTTAAGCCAAGCCAGTCATCTGAACGATTGAACCAATTGAACCTTCACAGGGATTCTGTCCCTTCCCCTCCACACCTGAAGGGCTTCGAGAAGCCACTGTCCCTGTAACCCATTGCTACCCTGGAGCTGACTTTGCCTTCACTAAGTGCTGACGCACCAAGCTTCACCGCTCATCACTGGGTTACACTTAACAACTTAAGTACAACAGCCTTGTGTCCTTGGAGAATTCTTTTTGCCTACCTGGAGGGAGGGAGCCAAGCCTTCCCTCCTGCCCAGGACTGCTCTTATTGTCTTAATTGAGTACGAGCCATCTCTCTGTGCATTGCTGATGTGTCGTGTTGTGAGGCGTGAGTGTGGCAGTGTCACGCTCGCAGCGTGTAGCTTGTGGTTTGAGCATGCTGCCTGGTTGTAGCAGTTTTTTGGGGCCAATCCGGAGACAAAAAAAAAACCTTACCCAGCGTTTTGATACTAAATTGAAAAATTGTGTTACCGTCTTTTGAAATAAAAACTGATCCCTCCACGTGGCTGCTGGCTGCAGAGCTTTACTGTGTGCCCCTGTGGGGAATTCACCTTGCAGAGTTTGGGAGGGCTGTGTGTGCCCCTGTGGGGAATTCACCTTGCAGAGTTTGGGAGGGCTGTGTGTGGCCCTGTGGGGAATTCACCTTGCAGAATTTGGGAGGGCTGTGTGCCTGTGGGGGCAATTCACCTTGCAGAGTCTGGGAGGGCTGTGTGCCCGTGGAGGGAATTCACCTTGCAGAGTCTGGGAGGGCTGTGTGCCTGTGGGGTGAATTCACCTTGCAGAATTTGGGAGGGCTGTGTGTGCCCCTGTGGGGTGAATTCACCTTGCAGAATTTGGGAGGGCTGTGTGCTTTTGGGGTGAATTCACCTTGCAGAGTCTGGGAGGGCTGTGTACCCATGGGGGAATTCACCTTGCAGAGTTTGGGAGGGCTGTGTGCCCATGGGGGGAATTCACCTTGCAGAGTTTGGGAGGGCTGTGTGCTTTTGGGGTGAATTCACCTTGCAGAATTTGGGAGAGCTGTGTGTGCCCGTGGGAGAATTCACCTTGCAGAGTTTGGGAGGGCTGTGTGCCCCTGTGGGGTGAATTCACCTTGCAGAGTTTGGGAGGGCTGTGTGCCCATGGGGGAATTCACCTTGCAGAGTTTGGGAGGGCTGTGTGCCCATGGGGTGAATTCACCTTGCAGAGTTTGGGAGGGCTGTGTGCCCATGGGGGAATTCACCTTGCAGAGTTTGGGAGGGCTGTGTGCCCGTGGGGTGAATTCACCTTGCAGAGTTTGGGTGGGCTGTGTGCCCATGGGGGAATTCACCTTGCAGAGTTTGGGAGGGCTGTGTGTGCCCCTGTGGGGAATTCACCTTGCAGAGTTTGGGAGGGCTGTGTGTGCCCCTGTGGGGTGAATTCACCTTGCAGAATTTGGGAGGGCTGTGTGCCCGTGGAGGGAATTCACCTTGCAGAGTCTGGGAGGGCTGTGTGCCTGTGGGGTGAATTCACCTTGCAGAATTTGGGAGGGCTGTGTGCCCGTGGGGTGAATTCACCTTGCAGAATTTGGGAGGGCTGTGTGCCCCTGTGGGGGGAATTCACCTTGCAGAGTTTGGGAGGGCTGTGTGCTTTTGGGGTGAATTCACCTTGCAGAGTTTGGGAGGGCTGTGTGCCCCTGTGGGGTGAATTCACCTTGCAGAGTTTGGGAGGGCTGTGTGCTTTTGGGGGGAATTCACCTTGCAAAGTTTGGGAGGGCTGTGTGCCCATGGGGGAATTCACCTTGCAGAGATTAGGAGGGCTGTGTGCCCATGGGGGAATTCACCTTGCAGAGTTTGGGAGGGCTGTGTGCCCCTGTGGGGAATTCACCTTGCAGAATTTGGGAGGGCTGTGTGCCTGTGGGGTGAATTCACCTTGCAGAGTTTGGGAGGGCTGTGTGCCCGTGGGGGGAATTCACCTTGCAGAGTTTGGGAGGGCTGTGTGCCCGTGGGGGGAATTCACCTTGCAGAGTTTGGGAGGGCTGTGTGCCCATGGGGGGAATTCACCTTGCAGAATTTGGAAGGGCTGTGTGCCCATGGGGTGAATTCACCTTGCAGAGTTTGGGAGGGCTGTGTGCCCATGGGGGAATTCACCTTGCAGAATTTGGGAGAGCTGTGTGTGCCCGTGGGGGAATTCACCTTGCAGAGTTTGGGAGGGCTGTGTGCCCATGGGGGGAATTCACCTTGCAGAATTTGGGAGGGCTGTGTGTGCCCCTGTGGGGTGAATTCACCTTGCAGAATTTGGGAGGGCTGTGTGTGCCCCTGTGGGGTGAATTCAGCTTGCAGAATTTGGGAGGGCTGTGTGTGCCCGTGGGGGAATTCACCTTGCAGAGTTTGGGAGGGCTGTGTGCCCGTGGGGGGAATTCACCTTGCAGAATTTGGGAGGGCTGTGTGCCCCTGTGGGGAATTCACCTTGCAGAGTTTGGGTGGGCTGTGTGCCCATGGGGGAATTCACCTTGCAGAGTTTGGGAGGGCTGTGTGTGCCCCTGTGGGGTGAATTCACCTTGAAGAGTTTGGGAGGGCTGTGTGTGCCCCTGTGGGGTGAATTCACCTTGCAGAATTTGGGAGGGCTGTGTGTGCCCCTGTGGGGAATTCACCTTGCAGAATTTGGGAGGGCTGTGTGCCTGTGGGGGGAATTCACCTTGCAGAGTCTGGGAGGGCTGTGTGCCCGTGGAGGGAATTCACCTTGCAGAGTCTGGGAGGGCTGTGTGCCTGTGGGGTGAATTCACCTTGCAGAGTTTGGGAGGGCTGTGTGCCCCTGTGGGGTGAATTCACCTTGCAGAGTTTGGGAGGGCTGTGTGCCTGTGGGGTGAATTCACCTTGCAGAGTTTGGGAGGGCTGTGTGCTTTTGGGGTGAATTCACCTTGCAGAGTTTGGGAGGGCTGTGTGCTTTTGGGGGGAATTCACCTTGCAGAGTTTAGGAGGGCTGTGTGCTTTTGGGGTGAATTCACCTTGCAGAATTTGGGAGGGCTGTGTGCCCATGGGGGAATTCACCTTGCAGAGTTTGGGAGGGCTGTGTGCTTTTGGGGTGAATTCACCTTGCAGAATTTGGGAGGGCTGTGTGCCCATGGGGGAAGTCACCTTGCAGAGTTTGGGAGGGCTGTGTGCCCCTGTGGGGAATTCACCTTGCAGAATTTGGGAGAGCTGTGTGCCCATGGGGAGAATTCACCTTGCAGCAGGTGCAGCAGGGCTGCTGCTCATGAGAGTAGACTCATACTGGAGAAGTTTTCTGGAGAACTTTCTCCATGGGAGGGACTCCTCTCCCTAAGCAGCAGAAGAACTGACCCCAAAACCCCCATGCCCTGTTTCCCTGCACTGCCAGTGGGAAGCAGGGAGGGGCTGGGCGGTTGGGAAGAAAGTGTTTTAAGTGCTTATTTTACCTCTCATTATCCTCCTCTAATTCTGTCAATAATAAATTCACTTTGCAACCTTAAGCTGAGCCTGTTTTGCCCTTGAAATGTTTTCCCCCAGTCCTTATCTCAGTTCAGGAAACCCTAAGTTAATTCTTTTTGCTCTCCTCCATCCAGCTGTGGCAGGGGAATGAGTGACTCTCCTGGCTGCCTGGCATTGGGCCACTGTCAAACCATGGCAATGCCATCCAGCCCTGCCCTCTGGCAGTGTGAACCCATTCCCCCTCTTCCTGGCACTCCAGGCCCTTGGCCAAAGTTCCTCTCCAGCTTGCACTGTGTTGTAGAAGCTGGATTTTTAGGCCAAGTGAGTAAATGATAAGTAAGCTCAACATAAATCCCTTGTGTTTCCTACATCCCAGGAATTTACTCTTCCTTTCTAACAGCATCCATCCCACTGGCAGCTCGGTCTTCAGGCAGAAGCAGTGATTTAAAACCTGAAGCTGGCATTTCTCCACTTGATGGGCTTCTCTCTGAATCACCCCAGTTAACTCAACTGCACACTGACAGCACGGGGCCCCGGAGCTGGGCAAGCCTCTGTCAGGATGGCCTTTGTGAGACTTCCCTGCTGCTTGCTGGTTTTTTTTTTCACCGTGGAGTGTTTGGATTCAGGAGTGAGTTGTCAAATGGTTTGGATGCTTAGGGGATGAAGAATGAGAATGCTTCTGCTTCAGTCCCTGCTTCCTGCCCACAAGAGTTTCACAGCGACCATCGTGCCTGTTCCTCACTGAAATCTGGGCTCTGGCAACGGGAAGATGTGTCTGTGTAGGAATGTGCCCTCTATGGACAGAGGGACAGAACCTTTGTCCCCCAAAAAGGAAAGAGCCCAGAACTTTCTCCCGGTGATCAGGTAGAAAAATCACTGATGGGACCTTGGGGACTTCACCTCGAGTTTGGGGACAGCTAACTGGCCATGAGCCAAAAGGTCCTGCCTGGGCCATTGAGTAGAAAAGGACAGAACAAAGAAGCCAAATCGCTTTTGTGAGGTGTCTTTACCAGGAGCACAAGCCTGTGGCACCTGGATGGGTTTGAGTTTGTTATTTTGCCTTTATTAAACCTTTTTTGTTCCTGATGCTGTCACATCAGCCTCCTGCTCCTTTTATGCCTCCCAACAAATGCTGAGCTATTCTGGGGTGTAACGTTGGGGTGTTGAGAGCTCATCAGATCAGCTCAGAACCCCCAGGCAAAAATGTTATATATCTGTTACAGAAATCAGCATTGCTGCCACTCTCACTGCTCTGGGACAAAGCCTCGTGCAACTTCCAGCTTTCCAAACCAATTTAGGAGTACTTCTACTATCAATCCCCAGATTAATAATTTTTTTTTTAAAAGCAGAGCTGCATTTCTTAATGAAAACCATGTTACCAAGTTGTTGTTGATGGCTCTTGGGAGCAAACCTCGTGTTTTAGTTCAGGTTTTCACCATCTGCACAGGAGACAGGAGGACGCTGGAAGTGAAGCTGTATCTGGTGGCTGTGTGAGTTTATGACACCAGAGTGTATTTATCTGATGGGAATATGTGTTTACTTAACAACGAGCAGCTGCCAAATGGAGTGCTGTGGGTAATTGTGCTACAGATTTTAGCACTAATAAGGAAATAAGAGAGTTAGGAAGGAACTTAACCCTCGCTGTGATGTTATCTCAGTCTCTCCCTCACAATTCTGTTCCCATATATTCACCAAAAATCCTCTGTGTGACAAGCCACTGCAGAAATGCAAAATTCTGGGAGTGTTTTTGGAAAGTGCACCAGGTTTTCCTTGGAAGGGAACACACTGTCCACTGATTCTGCCATTTCACAGAACCTGACGATAGCTCACCACTGCAAAACTGAATTGTTTTCTGTTCTGCAGGTAAGAGGCAAAGGTGGAAGTGATTTTCCTCAGGTTTTTTTTTTTTTTTTTTCTCTAGTCCCTCAGGCCATCTAATAACACTCTTGTTCACATCTGGGGAAAGAAACTGCTCTGTGCTTCGGGCTGTGCCACAGCCCAAAGAGTTCAAACACTCACAGACTGCTTTGGGCTGGCAGAGACCTTAAAGATCACCCCCTTCCACCCCTTTGCCATGGGCAGGGACACCTTCCAATAGACCAGGCTGTTTCCAGTCCCTGAACACTTCCAAGGATGGGGTACACACAGCTTCTCTGGGCAACCTGTCCCAGGGCCTCGCCAGCCTCACAGGGAAAAATTCCTTCCCAATATCCCATCTATTGGGATCTATCCCCATCTATCCCCATCTATCCCTGCCCTCTGGCAGTGGGAAGCCAACGAGTGCCTTGTCCTGGCACTCCAGGCATTTGTCCCAAGTCCCTCTCCAGCTTTTTTGGAGCCCCTTTAAGCCCTGCAAGAGGCTTTAAGGTCTCCCCAGAGCCTTCTCTTCTCCAGGTGAGCACCCCCAGCTCTCCCAGCCTGTCTCCAGAGCAGAGGGGCAGCATCCCCCCCTTTACCTGCTGGGGGATCAGCCCAGGGCAGTGTTGCCTTTCTCTCTAAGGTTTCCACAGACAATTCCTGGAGCTGCGAGCTGAGAGGGCCCGGAAATGTGAGGAAATCAGACACTGGGATGGAAAGGCAAGAAAATTGGAATTACACGAGCCACGAGCAGCACGGTCCCTCCTGACCTGAGCAGGGCCAGCTCCCTGCTGCACTCCCTCTGTGCCAAGCAAATGATTTCCAGACAAAGCTTTCAAGTGGAGGTGTCCTGGGAGCACTCCCCAGCAGGGAATTAAATGTAGTTTTTGAAGCTGCTGAGCGAGTTGTTCTGTGCCAACTGGCCTCAGCACCTGGCAATGTAAATTAGATGTGTTCAGGAGCTGTGATTACAGCCACAGACTCCTGTCTCTGGTTTTACACAAAGCAAGACGTTATGGAGGCAACGCCGCATGACACAGTGAGGATTTGATTACCAAAAAGAGAAACAGTGGCTTGATACGTGGTTTTTTAAGCTTAGGGGTTTTTTTAAGTCCTAAGCAATTGATAGAAATCTTCTCTGCTGTATTTCAGGCCAGCTCAATCTCCTATCACGCGCCAAATTCTGGTGAGGTTACAGGTAGGGTTCGGTTTAGGTTTAGGGTTAGGTTAAGGTTAGGGTTAGGGTTACAGGTAGGGTTCGGTTTAGGTTTAGGGTTAGGTTAAGGTTAGGGTTAGGGTTACAGATAGGGTTCGGTTTAGGTTTAGGGTTAGGTTAAGGTTAGGGTTAGGGTTACAGGTAGGGTTCGGTTTAGGTTTAGGGTTAGGGTTAGGGTTAGGGTTAGGGTTTGGGTTAGGGTTAGGGTTAGGTTTAGGTTAGGGTTAGGGTTAGGTTTAGCATTTGGGTTAGGGTTAGGGTTAGGGTTAGGGTTAGGGTTAGGGTTAGGGTTAGGGTTAGGTTTAGCATTTGGGTTAGGGTTAGGGTTCGGTTTAGGTTTAGGGTTAGGTTAAGGTTAGGGTTAGGGTTACAGGTAGGGTTCAGTTTAGGTTTAGGGTTAGGTTAAGGTTAGGGTTAGGGTTACAGGTAGGGTTCGGTTTAGGTTTAGGTTAGGGTTAGGGTTTGGGTTAGGGTTAGGTTTAGGTTAGGGTTAGGGTTAGGTTTAGCATTTGGGTTAGGGTTAGGGTTCGGTTTAGGTTTAGGGTTAGGTTAAGGTTAGGGTTAGGGTTAGGGTTAGGGTTAGGGTTAGGGTTAGGGTTAGGGTTAGGGTTAGGTTTAGGTTAGGGTTAGGGTTAGGTTTAGCATTTGGGTTAGGGTTAGGGTTCGGTTTAGGTTTAGGGTTAGGTTAAGGTTAGGTCTGTGTCCCCTCTCGCTGTCCCCCCGCGTCCCCGGCTCCCGCTCCGCAGCGCTCCCTGCCGCCCGCCGGGAGCCACCAGCGCCCCTGCCGGCTGCGCCCGGAACTGCAGCGCAGGGGAGCGGGCTCAAAGACGGGACGGTAAAAATTGGTTTGAAACTGTTGGGAAATGGTTGGTAATTGTTAATCATGTAGCGTTAGTTTGGTTATTATATTGTAAAAGGTGTTAAAAGGGCAGTTATAAGAAATACGGTACTCAAGTTTTCACAAGAGAGTGAAGGTGGTTTTCACGTTGTTGTTTGTTTGCCTAGTTATACATACTCATACCAGTAAAGAAGTGTATGTATACCACTTTTCCCATATCTTTGACTGAAAGCCGTTTGATTTCAGAGTTCAAATCATTTAGAGGGAAGGCGGTCCCATTTTCCATTGCAGGGGAGGTTCTTGCCTTCCTTGATGGACACCTGGCTTTCAAAGCAAGACATCTCCCCTGACACAGCTTCACTGCAGTCCCTCAGCTCCTCGATTCCCCTTCTCTGGTTGGGGTGGGCTGTTTCTGTGATCCAGGATGGGAGGTGGGACAAGCCAGACACCTGGCAGATCTGGAGCTGGAGTGGCTTTTTAACAGCTTTGGGTCACGACTGAGAATCGAGGCCGTCTGACACGCCACTCCCAGGGGTCCATCAAGGGGCTCAGCACCCATCCTGGGGAGGACTGGCCATCCCTAGCCCTCGGCAGTGGCAATCCTGGTGCCGTGTCACCCATCCCAGCTCCTCCCTGCAGCCTTCCCCGGGGAGGGCTTCCTCCCTCCTGTCCAACTGCTTTGTGAACTGGGTGCTGAACCTCCACCAGGAGGAAGAGGAGGGACAAACGGGGTGAGACTGGACCCAGGAGTGGGAGGCAGGGCTGGGAGAGGGACAGTCTGGTGGGAAACATTTTTTTTTCCCTCTTGGAAACATAATTTTGAGGCTGTAGGCATAATTCTGTAGGCAAAGCTCTGAGTCATTCTGTGGGGAATTTAACTCACCCTCTGCAAACCAGACACAGAGCTTCTTGGCAAGGGCTTTATTGGGCAAAGCTGGCTCCAGCAGGAGGGGAAGCAAATCCCACCCATTCCCAGGGAAGAGGGCTCGCTGCATCCTGCCGTGGACCTCGTTCACCTTCCAGCAGGAGTCTCCCGGTGTGCGCAGCGTTTGCAACCTGCTTCTGTGGGCCCAGCAAAACCTCCCGGTGTCCTGGCAGGGAGCAGGGGCCCAGCTGGACCTGCCAGCACCCCTGTGCTGGGTGCAAGGGGTGCAGGAGTCCTGTGCAAGGACTCTTGGGGCAGGGCACGAAGGAGGGCTCACACCCGTGGGGTCCAGGCACCTCCCTCAGCCCCAGTGTCTCAGTTTCCCTCGGCTCTCCTTGGAGCGGCCCTCGGGCGTCGGCGCTGCCACGGAGAGGAGGTTCTCGGGCTCCAGGACGAACATGCCATACAGGTTCCAGAGCAGCATGGCCAGGAGCGGCAGGAAGGTCATGCTGAAGCCAAAGGCACGGAAGGAGCGGCCGATGGCATAGGACATCCAGAAGATCAACCTGGAGAAGGCAGAGGGCACGGGCTCAGCCAGGGTGATGCTGTGGGGCATCTGACCAGTGAGGATTCCACAGGAGTTTGCTCCAAGGGATGGTGTTGGCTGCCACTGAGTGAGCCCAAGAGCAGCCTGGGGTGAGGGAGCCACTTACCGGGAGATGGCGAAGAGCCCTGTGAGCAGTGGGATGAGCTTGAGGAGCTCCTGCGGGAGGTAGGTGGCCAGCACGGCCATGTTGAAGAAGTAGAGGATGAAGAGGTGCACGGACTGGGAGACGTAAGTGCGGTGGATCTCCACCTCCCGGTGGAGCTCGCCAAAGGGCTCCAGGGCAGAGGAGCAGAGGCGGGAGATGCCGCTGACGATCATTCCTGAGGGACAAAGAGAGGGGCTCAGTGTGCCCAGAGGAGCCATGGTGAGGTTTAGGGAGCACCAGGAGGGGAGAAAAGCTCCCAATCGGCTGCTCCTCCTGCTGACGATCATTCCTGAGGGACAAAGAGAGGGGCTCAGTGTGCCCAGAGGAGCCGCGGTGAGGTTTAGGGAGCACCAGGAGGGGAGAAAAGCTCCCAATCTGCTGCTCCTCCTGCTGACGATCATTCCTGAGGGACAAAGAGAGGGGCTCAGTGTGCCCAGAGGAGCCGCAGTGAGGTTTAGGGAGCACCAGGAGGGGAGAAAAGCTCCCAATCTGCTGCTCCTCCTGCTGACGATCATTCCTGAGGGACAAAGAGAGGGGCTCAGTGTGCCCAGAGGAGCCACGGTGAGGTTTAGGGAGCACCAGGAGGGGAGAAAAGCTCCCAATCTGCTGCTCCTCCTGCTGACGATCATTCCTGAGGGACAAAGAGAGGGGCTCAGTGTGCCCAGAGGAGCCACGGTGAGGTTTAGGGAGCACCAGGAGGGGAGAAAAGCTCCCAATCTGCTGCTCCTCCTGCTGACGATCATTCCTGAGGGACAAAGAGAGGGGCTCAGTGTGCCCAGAGGAGCCACGGTGAGGTTTAGGGAGCACCAGGAGGGGAGAAAAGCTCCCAATCGGCTGCTCCTGGTGGGAGCAACAGAGCCACAAAGAGCTCAGCCCCAGCTCTGCTCCTGCAGCCCCCAGGGCTCGTGCAGCCCGGAGCAGGAGCCAAGCTCTCACACCCAAGCCCGTGGCTCACCCAGCACGATGGGGAAGGTGGCGAAGGTGGCGCAGCGCAGCGTGTAGACCAGGCGGGCGCTGACGGTGGGCAGCAGCGGGGCGTCGAAGGGCAGGAAGATGTAGGCTCCGTAGATGAGGCAAGGGCAGAGGAGCAGGGCCCCTGCCACCGATGCCACGGCCTTGAGGTTATCGGCGCCGCAGTCCCCGGCGCACGGGCACTGTGCCCCCTCAGCCGGGGGCTTGGCCACGCGCCCCTCAAAGCCCAGTGGGTTCCGGTAGCGCGAGGGGCCGAGGGGGAGGAAGACCTGCTTGTGGTGGAGGCTGCTGGGTCTGTCACTGGGGGGGACACTGGGGGCAACGTCCCCCCTGCCCTCCTCCCGGGCCCACGGGGTCGGGGGCTGCTTCTGCTTGAAGGGGCTCTGCTCGATGCACTGCGGGTCGATGGGCACGAAGACGTGGGCTGCCATCACAGGCAGCTGGGGGACTTCCTCATCTTCGGCCTCAGCTGTGGGGCAGGTGGGAACAGCTTCCTCCAGGTCTTCATGGCCCCCCTCAGGACTCGAGCGCTTCTTTGTCTCCACGAGCTCCGGCTGGCCGCGGGCGTTGTGCTGACTCTGGTCCCATGGCAGGGTGGCATCAGGGTCTCCAAGGTGTTCATCTGGGGCTGGTGGCACCTTGTCCAGGGCCACCTTCCCCAGCTCCAGCAGAGCCACCTCCTCAGGGGGCAGGACAGGGTCTGCAGCAGCCATGAGAGAGTCCAGTTCCACACTGCCAGGAACACAGCTGGGAGCTGGTAGCACTGCTGCCTGCACTTGTGGTGTTCAGAAGGGACAAAGTTCCTGTCCTTTCTGCTTTCAGCCTGGGCCAGGAGAAAGGAGACAGATAAATTTACATCAGAAATGAAAGGTTTGGGGTCACGCGCACGACCCCAGTTACAAAGTGGGAGCAAACTGACACCCCTGGAGCCCCCACCACCCACCTGTCCTGGCACTAGGAGGGGAAAGCAGTGCCTGGTGTGTGCTCTGGCCCCGGGCAGCGGGGTCAGGTCCTGTCCTGGGAGGGGTAAACCCTGGAGGTGCAGGTCTGGCTGCCAAACGGGGCAGCCTGGGAATTGCTCCCCCCGCTGCACGAACATCCTGGGGGTTCTGGCTGGGCACAGCCTGGATGATACAGCAGGCTCATCGGCGGCTCCCTCCTGAACCAGGACCAGCCAAGCCCTGGGGAGAGGGGACCTAGCTGCTTCCCCGAACCGTGGCTACGGCTTGGTTCAGGTTTGCTTGCAGCCTCTTGTAGCTGAGAGTGACTTGGGGTGGGCAAAAGGGGCTGCTGGGCGCCCTTCCATGGGTGCAGGAGGTACAGGGATGTTGTTACCCTTTAGGGGAACCCCGTCTCTTGGTCGCGGGTGTTCCGCCTGTCTCCTGCAATGAACATCGTTCCTCCCCTCCTCTCAGCACATTCATCCCTGCACCCCTCCGGAGCCCTGGCCCGGCCACAGGCGTGGGGAAACTGAGGCACGGAGCCGCTCGGGGCTTCCTCCGAGCTCCACGCACGAAAGCAGGGCTGAAACATCTCCCCGGGCCTCCCGCACCTCCAGCGCCCCATCCCGGAGCCCAGCCCCTCGGGCAGCCCCCAGCCCCTCGGGCAGCCCCCAGCCCCGCTTCCCCCGCGGGCAGCACCTCCCCTGGCTGCGGCACTCACTCGGGCACAGGCCGGGGGCCATGGGGGCAGCTCCGCGGGACCCTGCGCGATTCCAGCGCTCTCCCGGCCGCCTCTCCGCCTCAAACCGGCCCAACCGGCTCAGGTGGGGCGGGCGGAGGGGCGGGCGCTTCGCCGTCCCAGCCCGGCCGTGGCCGGCGGGGGGAAGCGGGCCGGGCCCCGGCGCTGTGCCCGGTGAGACCCCCGGATCCCGCTCGGGGTGTGCCAAGTTAAAAGAGCTCTCCAAACACACACAGGGTTTAAAAAGGAGACAGACGAGTCAGTCCTTGTTATCCCGCGAGGGTGCGAGGCGGAGTTTCCCACAAATCGAGAGCACTGAGGGTAACACGAGGTTACACCTTTTAGACGGTAAAATTTACATTGACCCGTCCACCTAAAAAACATTTATGCAGCGTAAACTAACAAGGCTGGAAATACCGAGTCTTTTTTTTTTTATTTTATTGAGCAACTGTTCTTACAGAAGCTATGCGCCGGCACAGTTATATTTACAAAAGGTGAGAAGCTTCAGCTCGCAGACACCACAGGGCGAGCCGCGGCCTCACAGGACCCGCCCGGCACCCCCGGCACAGCGGGATCCAAGAGCGCGGGGGGATTCCTGCACCGTTCCCCCTCACAGCCGGGGGGGAGCTATGCTCCAGCCCTCGAGCAGGGCAGGGGGACCGCCCCGGCACTGGGCCCCGCGGGCTGAGGCGGCCGCCGCCGTGTTGCCAGCACCGAGTGCGGGCGTCCCGCGGGCTGAGGCGGCCGCCGCCATGTTGCCAGCACCGAGTGCGGGCGTCTCGCGCGCGGCTCGGCTCTCGCGAGGCTCTCGCGCCCCCGCCGCCGCCCTGCCCGGCGCCGCCGCCGCCGCGGGAAATCTCGCGAGAGCAGCGAGGGAACAGGGGGCAGCCATGGCGGCCGAGCGGGCCCGGGGGCGGCGGCGGCGGCGGCGCGGGCGGTGCTGAGGGGCCGCGGGGCCGGGCCGGGCCCGCCGCGGGCGCCATGAGCCAGGGTGGCGGCGCCGCCGGCGAGAGCGGCGAGCCGGAGGCCAAGGTGCTGCACACCAAGCGGCTGTACCGGTGAGGAGAGGGGCCGGAGGGGATGGAGTGGCCGAGAAGGGGAGGGGGCCGGGGGACGCTGGAGGAGCCGGGGTCGGGAAGGGGCCGGGGCGGCCACGGGTGAGGCTGGGGAGGGCCAGCGCCGAGGGGGTCGGGGGGTTACTCAGGGGGACGGGGAAGGATCTGGCGAGGGAGGGTAACAGGGGGTGCCCGAGGAGAGTAGAGGGAGAATGGGGCCGGGCAGGGTCCGGCGGGGACTGGGGGTGACGGGAGGAGAGGGGATTGGGGCGGGGGAGGTTGGGCCAGGCTGGGGAGGACCAGGGTGAAGGAGTTGGCGAGATGCAGGGAGGATGGAAGGAAGGGAGATGGAGGAGTTGTCAGGGAAGGATTCGGGGGATTGGGGAAGGAGATGGTGGAATTGGGGTAACAGCAGGGATGGACGGGGTAGGGGGGGCTCTTGAATCCGGGGGAGACTGGGGGAACGAGGGCATAGGGGATCGGAGGGATGTTCAGAGAAGATGGGGAAAGGAGATGATGGAATTTAGGGAAGATGGAAGTGAAGATGTGGGGAAATCCAGGGAAGGGATGCAGTGCAAAGGGAGAGAAGGAGGAGGTTTAGGGAAGACCAGGGAAAGGGAAGGTGGGGAACGGAGTTGTATGAGATCCAGAGGGGATAAGCAATACGTGGAGGGGCTCCACTGGGGAAAAGGAGTCTGGTGGCTCCAGGGCAGGTGAATCAGACCAAGGGACTGCGGGAGATCCAGGCCAGATGGCAGAATGCAGAGATGAGGGAAGGAGATAGGTGGGAGAGCAGGAAGGGGGTCAGGGGTAAGGGGACACCCAGGATGATGAGTAAGGACATGGGAGGTGGAAGAAGGAGTTCTGTAGGATTCAGGGAGAATGATGGGGGCTGAGTGGGACGGAGTTGTTGGGATGCAGTAGGATAAGGGTGAGATGTGGGGTCATCCAGGGAGAGGGGGGTTGGAAAGGATGGCTGACTTTGGCAGTAGGCAGGGATTATGAGCTGGGGCACTTTGCTGTTGTGTGGAGGGCAGCACAGCTCCGGCTGCTGATCTTTCCAGTTAAGCACCCCCTGGGACTCTGGTCCCACATTTCCACACCACGCATTGGGAACGGCATCAGAGAGCAGGACTGGGGCACTCCTACAGGCCTTGGTGAGCTCAGGCCCCCTCTGCTCTGCTCCTGACTTGTTTTGTGAGGGCAGTGCAGAAATCGTTCCCTTCTGGCTCAGGTTCTCTGAGTTCCAGCAGCAGCTCTGGGTCTCAAAGATGAGCAAAGCGATGGAGACAAGAGATGAATTTTACATGGGGGGGTGTCTGTTTCTTTTTGTCTTGATGACATTGGCTGTGTCCTTGCGCCTCGTGGGACCTCTGCAGCAGGGCAGGGTTTTGCCTCCCCACCAGTACCTGCAGGTTTGGGTGGTGGTTATTTCCCTTTCCACAATGTGCTTGGTGCGAGCTCCTTGCTGCACTTAGGGGGTTCAGGGGGTTCAGGTTTATTGGTGTGAGGTCAGAAGCAGGGCTCATTGTGATGGAGGTCTGGGCTGCATGGTCCTGCCCGGAGCACCTCGGGCTGGGGAGCTCTGTGTCTGCTGCTGCCACACCTGCAGTGATCTCCACCACGTCAGCTGGAGCAGCAGAGCAGCCGTGCCTGCCCGAGGAGTGTGGGCCAGGCCTGGAGAGGATGTGGAGCCTGCGTGTGCTGCTGCCTGCAAAACAGAACGGGTTTTGTTGGAACCATCCCTGTCGTGGTGCTGTTCTGCTTTGTTTCCCTGGTGCTGCTCAGCTCATCTGTCTAGTGGAACCTCACGTTCTGCTGCAGCCGGCCTGTGGCCAGATGAGGGATTGTCATCCTTGCAAAGGAGGGGTTGTTTTCTGTTTGAATTTTTGTAGCAGAGTAAGGTGTGTGGTTGCTCTAGAGCGTTTTTACAGCAGAAAAAGAACCACCCTCCTCCTGCAGGGACGGCTCTTTAGCAGGGAGGAAGCATTGTGATTTTAGCGCGGGATTTATAGTGCCTGCAGTGGCCACAAATTTCCGTCTCTGTAGCTGACAGTTCTCCGAGCAGGTTCCCACCTTAACAGTCTCCTGCCAGTTCTCTGTTCAGCCTGAAGTGGGAGTTTCCTGCCCCCCAAGCAGCCCCGCTGTGTGCTGGCTGTGGCCTGAGAGCTCACGACTGTCACACTAAGTGGCGCCTTTGAGTCACAGACGCGTGAACGCCACAGTCCCAGCTCTGAGCTGCCATCCCATGGGATCATCAGCCTGTTATCAGCCTGTGGGAGCTGAGCTCAGGTCTCCAAGGTCCTTGGCAGCGTGTTGGCTGTCAGGGCGTCCTTTCAGAGATGAGGGTGCCCGTTGCTGCTCATTGATCTTTTCCAAGTCTTCCTAGATTGACAGAGATGCTTGAGCGTGTCCACAGGAGGGCAACGAGGCTGCTGAGGGGCTTGGAACACAAGCCATGTGTGACAAGAACGGCTGAGGGAGCTGGGGGTGTTCAGCCTGGAGAAAAGGAGACTCAGAGGTGACCTTATCATTCTCCTCAGCTTCCTGAAGGGGGGCTGTGCTGAGCTGGGGTCGCTCTCTTTCTCCGGGCAGCGACAGAACAAGAGGACGCAGTCTCAACTGCGCCAAGGGAGATCCAGGCTGGAATTGAGGAGGAAGTTTTTCACAGAAAGAGTGGGCAAATACTGGAATCATCTGCCCAGGGAGGTGGTGGAGTCACCATCCCTGGATGTCTTTAAAAAAAGACTGGATGTGGCACTTGGCACCATGATCTAGTTGAGGTCTTGCAACATGTGTTGAACTCGATGATCTTAAAGGTCTCTTCCAACCTAGAAATTCTGTGATTCTGTGACAGTTCCCAGCTTTCACCTTGGAATGTGGCAGCTGCATTGTCATGGGTGTGCTTTTACAATGCAGAAGGTGACCAGGTTTATTTTGCAGGTTTCTGGGTAACCATTAGCTCGTGGACTCAGTGCTGCTGTTCCTGTGTGATTTGTGGACTGACACATGCCAGAGCAGAGCTAAATGACTTGCAGGTCTTTTCTCTTAATAATGTCTTACTCCTCAGACACTGTGGCTCTTAGTGATGGCCTAAATAAAGAAACAGAGGGGACAAATAATTCTCCCTGCTGTCCTGCTCCATCCCGGGCTGTTAATCACATGGAGGAAGAGGGACAGATCAGTGTCTGTGTGGCTCGAGAGGACTTGGCATTGGCCTGTTTCCACCCTGCTTGGCACCATGTGCTGTATTTGTTTCTTTTAATAGACTGGCATCTGATGTGCCTCTTTTGTGGCTCTGATTGCTGTCTGAAAGCAGCCTTTAAACACAGCAGGTAGAAAAATGGATCCTGGGACAGGATTCGTGCTCTTAACTGCTAGGGAAAGTTCAACCCGTGGTCTTGGGCCTGTGAGGGCACAGATGCTGAAGTGCATTTCCAGCAGTGCATGGTCCATAGCACCTGTGTTGGTGTTTCCCAGCATTTCTGGAGTGAGGCTGGCTCCTGTCCCTTTTGTCCTCACTGAGTCCTCTTTCCTCAGTACCACCTGGCAGGGAATCACCAGCTGTCCCAGATTCTGCTCTGCTCCTGCCTCCTTCTCTTCCAGCAGCACCATAGGGCCTGTGTGGATGTGGACAGGGCAGTGTTTCAGCTGGGGCCTCCCTTGGGGCTGATGAACCACATCCCAGTGTGTCAGCCTTGCTGCTCTCTGCTCACGAGCTCTGAAACGCTGAAAGACCAGCAGAAATACCAACTGTGTGCATGTGCCCATCCATGAAAAAATAAGGTTGTATGGCAGATGCCCTCTGGGCCACCTTGAGGGGAAGGTGATATCCTTCTGTCCCCAGAAGGAAACTTTTCTGTACTCCTCATCTGGCAGGCCACTGGGATAGTTTCTCACACTGGCTGTCATGGACTCGTGCACTTGTTCCAGGCGCACACAGCTGAGATTTGTTGCTCACAGGATGTTATTTTATAGCTGCTTTACTGCCTACCCAATTATTGTAGTTTTCCTCTTGTTCTCTCTGGGAATCAAATGAACCAGCAGTTCCTCTTTCCTCTGGTCACCCTTCGCAGAGGAAGCCAGGCAGCTCCTGGTGTGCTGGAAGGGACTTTGGGAGCCACAGTGAGGACAGCAGTCCCAGGCTGCAGTAAGGACATGTGCACTGCCTGTGCTTTGTGGGGTTCTGTGGTGGGGAAGCTAAACTGGGGGGCTTTTTGGATTGTCCCAGCCCCAATATGAGCTTGCGTGGACGCTGCACACTCAGCGCCTGTTACCTGTAAACCAAAATGTATTTTATTTGCTTCTTTCCTTGCTATGAGGGTAGGAAGCTGTCAGAGTTTGCAAACGCCCTGCAGGCCATATGAGAAAGAGGAGGAGGGGCTGGATGTCAAGAATGTAACAGGATTTTTTTGTGTGATTCTTATATCTTCTTGGTTTTCTTCATGATTATTCAGTAAGGAGTTGGTTCAAGTCTGTGGTGTTCTGCTCTCCCAAGGCATTGCATGAGATGCTTCTGTTCCCCGTGCTTCCCTTTTCCTGTCAGTTTCTGAGGTTCCTGGAAACAAGTGAGATTTCTTTACCTTGAGTGAGAGGCTTTCTGTGGCATAGCAGGAGATGGGGCATTTTCTCTGTGAGCTCTGGAATGTCCTGGGCCTTTTTTCAGGGAGGTTCCTTTGGGTGTAGTGAGTTTGTGAAGAGAGATTTGCCTTGCTGGGAAGGTGCTGGCATGGGAAACTGTTGGTTACTTTGCAGTAACATCTTTAGTTTTCAAGGAAGTGGTGATGGCCTCCCAAAACTTGGGCTTGCAGGCTTTGGGGGTGCCCTGTGCTCCATTTGTCCACCCTCAGTGCAGGAGTAGCTCAGTCACTGTGTGATGGGGGAGCTCCCGACCTGCAGGTGATGGGGATTTTGGGAGGGTGCTGCAGCACCTCTCTGCTCTGCTTGGCAGGAGTTTGCTCTGCTCCTGCCTACTTTTGTGTTCATGGTTGTCTTCAGCTCCTTGCTCCAGCAGCTCTTGGTGGGACAGGGATTGGAGCAAGTGAGGAGTGACAATGGGTGGGATCAATACAAAGCTGAAGGGGAGAACAAGTGGGGTTTGGTAGCTGATGGCTTGGGAGATGTACTGCTTAAAGAAGAGCTGGGGAAAGTTAACTTCAGGAGAAGGTTTGGTGACCTCAGATACAGGTGGAGCAAAGGCAGGGAGGCTGGAGGTGACCTCTTGTGTGGGAAGGGTTGATGGTTATTGTGCTTTATTGAGCTGTCCCTGAGCTGTTGATGAGCTTCAGCACTAATGGTGCTCAAAGTCCTGCAGCGTTCAGAACTGTGGTGTGATTTGTTCACTGCTACAAACTTTGGAGTGCTCGAGATTTACACACAGTGTGGGATTCTTCCTCCAGGACGGGGGTCATGGGCAATGATTCACCAAAGTACTTTTTTGCACGGCTCAGAGGTTTGGAGGTTGCTTGCTCTGTCTTTCGGCTGGCTTTGAAAAACCTTGGGTTGGGTTTGAATATCTGTTACCTGTCATTGAGGGAACTTTAGGGGTTCAACCAGTGAATCCCTGTAATGAAGATTTCTGGAAGTTTTGGCAAATGAGGGACTCGTGTTGCCTTCTTTCGTAGGCAGGTTGGTAAGAAAACAGATTAAAACAGCCCATCAAAACAGTAGCTTTTAGAATTCAATCCATTTTTTAAAATCACAGAGTTTAAGACATTTAAATTAGTCTGAGTGTAGGTATAGCAGGTTTAATTGCTGAGGTTGCCAGCGAGTCCAGAGCCATTTCTGATTTTGCAGCTGTAGCAATAACTGACATATTTGATCAGACAGGCAGCGGTAAGTGGTGATTAAACCACTGTTGTCCAGAAAAATGCCTGAAATGTGTGTAACTGCTTTTTTCTGCGTTCCATAACCTTCTCCAAAAAGAGTGCAAAAAGGAGATCAGTGACCGTGGTGTGCTGACAGTGGGACTAAACGGGCCAGTGTGGTTGTTTGCAGACACCTCTGATCTGCAGTGATCCCAGGTGACCTTCTCTCCTGAAACTCTTGGTTCTGTTCTCCCGCAGGGCAGTGGTCGAGGCCGTGCACCGGCTGGATCTCATCCTTGGCAATAAGGCAGCTTATCAGGATGTGTTCAAGCCAGAGAACATCAGCTTGAGGAACAAGTAAGTTGGGCAGCATGCTTGTGTTTTGTGTTTGGCCGGGGAAAATCCCTGTGAAGCAACACGTGGAGCTGTTGAACCTGAAGTTTTAATGTTTATTTGGTTTCTAGTGCACCTGTTGACCTGCGATCCTTCCAGGTTTTAGAAGCAGAGGCTGGATTTCAAACCTGTATTTGAGCAATGCCACCCATGGCTTTCCTGGATATCATTGATACAAATAAATTGTGTTGGCCAATTCTTCCCTTGTAATAAAAACTGTGGGGCAGAAGTTTCTTACACGCCTGTAAAATCTTTTATCAGGGGTTGGGGTTGCTGAGCAAGGAGGATTATTCTTCCTAACTTTTTCAGCTGCCAAGCCAATTCTTGTCATTACTGCACTTCAGGAAGTCACCGATGGCCAGCTGAGCCCAGAGGGCACTGCTTGAAGTATGTGGCTTTTCCTGGTGCTCTTGTGTGGGGTGATCCAGGCTGTACCATCACCAGATGGCCTGGCTCAGCCGTAGGAATGGATTTGGATTTTCCTCTCCTGTGCTTCTGTAGTGGCAGCTGTGTTTGAGGCTGCAGGACTCACTGCCAATGCTCTGCTCTCTGTCCCAGGCTGCGGGAGCTGTGTGTGAAGCTGATGTTCCTGCATCCAGTGGATTATGGAAGAAAAGCAGAAGAGCTGCTCTGGAGAAAGGTTTACTATGAAGTTATCCAGCTCATTAAAACAAATAAAAAGGCAGGTATCTATGCCTCTGGATGAGGCAAAGTTTAAAGCTTCATTCACTTGGAGAAGCTGTGGTCTGAGCCCAGGGTGGGGAGCTGGGCACTCTCAAATTCCTGAGGAGCTGCCCTGTGCCTTTGTCTGGCAGTGGGCAGTTAAGCACTAACGTGCTGTTGAGAGACCTGCCATTGCAGAGGGCATTCCAACAGAATTTGCTTATTTTTTGGGTTCCCCTTTTCATAAGACAGATCTCTGCAGGCAGAGTGATTGTTTCAAGAGGCCTTATCAGTGCTGATTGTTTTCACAGGAGTTGATCACTCCAAGATCCTCAGTGCTTTCTGATGCCATGAGCTCTCCTGGCTTTTCAGGGCTCTGGGTGCATTTAAGGTGCTCTAACCAGATATCTTTGTTTTTACAAGTAGTTCTCCTTGATGTTGACCCCCTACAGAGCTGAGCAAAACCAATTAGAGCTGAGCTACCACTGCCTTGCTTCACACTCAGTACAGCTAAGCCTAAACTCTGTCCTGGGCTGCATTAACGTGCTCCTTTTCCCTCTCCCAGCACATCCACAGCCGCAGCACCCTGGAGTGTGCCTACAGGACTCACCTGGTGGCTGGCATAGGATTCTACCAGCACCTCCTGCTCTACATCCAGTCCCATTACCAGCTGGAGTTGCAGTGCTGCATCGACTGGACACACGTGACAGACCCTCTCATAGGTTTGTGCTCGAGGTGTTTGGTTGTGGGCAAGGCTGAATCCCCCACAGGTGGCTTCCCCTTGCACTAGTCCACCTTTGTTTCAGCATTCAAGGGAATTTTTTTTCCCCCCCTGATTAGCAAGGTCTCTGTTTAGAACAGACTGTCCTGCTTTCTTTTCCATGGCACTTTTTCTTCTAAATAATAGTAAATTAGGGAAGACAGAAGGGTTTCTAAGAGAAAGAAAACAGTGTGAGAACATTCTTTAGTAAACGTGTCTGGTGACGGCAGATTTTTATGGAAAACTGAAGAGCACTGTTGGCTGTATAGAATATGTTTTAAAGTTTAGTTAAAACAGACAAACAGGGGAATAGGTTCTTGAAATCAACAGGTTTCTGTCAGTACATCCTATTCACTCGATGTAAGACTCTTCCTCCTTTTGGTGCCTCTTCTGCCTGTGCTCTCTTCACTGTGTGGCTTTTGAATCTTGCACTGAGAGCACAGGAAGGCCCCATAGCTCATGTTAGCTGGCCCGTGTGACCTCTGCATGGCCTTAGGTGCAGGGAAATCGGAGGTGTTGCACCTCTTAGAGGAGGAAGAATAAGAGTATTTACAGTCCTGAAACAGCTCAAGACTGCCTGTGCATTCACATCCTGGATTGTCCTGTAATGCTCTGTTCTCGTTTGCCTGGGGTTGTACTCAGTGGCCTCAGGGTACATTTTTCTGTTGTGGGGGTGTCCAGGGGAGAAATGGAGCCTTGGTTTTGTGAGCTGCATTAGCAAAGCTTCAACTGATGTGCTTAAGGTTGGCAGGGGACAGGCCAGCAGCTCCTGGCTAAGGGAAGTTAGTGTGTCTTCAGCAAAAGAAGGTTTAACTTGCTGGGATCCTGCTCTTAGTTCTGGGAAATGATGGTGTCACTGTTGGCTTCAAAACGTTGGTTGAAAAGGCAGATGTTCTTGGCAAGTGTTGCTTTTAGAAATGTATCTCAGCACTGCAGAATCAATAAATCCTCAATATGCACATTCCAGGTGGGTTTGTACCCTGAGGGGTGATTGCATGTGAAAGGCTCCCCTCGTTCAGGTTTCTTGGTGTGTTTGGGCCCTTCATTTAAAAGGATGCTGCAGGTGAGCACGGAACTGGAGAGCAGAGATGGAACTTTTGCCCATCCAGAAAAGATGGATCTGAAAGGATCTCATATAAACCACAGATGGGAGTGGGCACAGCTTTATGGTTATATGAATGGGAGCAAGAAGATTCAGAGCAAAAAAAGGGAGGGAGAGTCCAACAGTGTATGTGCTCACAGATTGAAGGCTGTGTATTTGTGCAGTGTGGCTTGGACAGCACCTCTTGGTAAGTGGGAGCAGCTCCTCACTGGTCACTGCAGCCTCCAGATTTCATGTCCACCCTGTTAGCCTCGGTCAGGAGGGAAGCAGAGTGCAGACTGGATCGGCCTTCAAGATCTTCTTTGGGGTTCCTGCTTGAGGGAACTGTGTCTTGCAGAAGGTGTGAGTCCTTGGCAGCAGGAGGACTGGGGCCAGCCTGGTGGCCCAGCAGCAGTGGGTGCTCTCTGGAGGGGAGGTGCAGGCACAGCAGCCTTTGCCTTCTGGTCTCTGGCTGAACTGTGGCCTGGATGTGCCCTTCCCAGGAACTGAGTCACGTTTGATGACTTCAGTTAGTTCAGATCAGCTGGCTGCAGCCTTCCTCTGTTGCTTTTGACACTTTCCACTGCTTGAATTGCTCTTTTTTATAAGTTTAGGGTAGAATATACAAGATTATTTCAGTGGAAAGGGACCTATGATTGTCCAAGCCAACTGCCTGAGCAACTCAGGGCTGACCAGGAGTTAAAACATGTTGTCAAGGACATTGCCCAAATGCCTCTTAAACACTGACAGGTCTGGGGCATTGACCAGCTCTCTAAGAATCCCATTCCAGGGTGTGACCACCCTCTAGTCAGGAGAGGCTTCCTCATGTCCAATCTAAATCTCCTTTGATGCATCTTTGAGCCATTTCCACGTGTTCTATCACTGGATGCCAAGAAGAGGAGACTGGCACCTTGCCCTCCTCAGGAAGCTGCAGAGAGCAATGAGGTGTCCCCCAGCCTCCTCTTCTCCAACTTGGACAAGCCTGAAGTCTGTGGCCTGGCATCCCAGGCTGTGCCTTCAGCCCTGTCAGCAGCTCAGTTGCCTTCTGAACCCACTGCAAAGGCATCGTTGTCCAGGGGCAGTTCTCCCTAACTGACTCTGCCTGCCCTGCCTGCAGCACAGATTTCTGTCCTGGCTTTTTCCTTGTTTAATTTCTTCCCTTTTTGGCCGGTCAGTCCTAAGTCTTGGTCCTGAGGCAATGAGTTTGTTTCCATCCTCGTTGTTGGAGAGGCTCTGTCCCCGTTGTGTGTTGGTGGCCAGTGCCAGTGCTCAGAGTTTGTTCTGGCTTCCAGGGGTGTGTGCCTGCTGCCATGAAGGCCTCATTAGCCATGCTAATGAAATCTGAACAGGTATTCCTTGTGTTCAGTGCTGAGTTAATGTGATCACACGATCATACGGACAGGAGTTGGCCTTTGTCCCCTCACATGAGGGCAGATGGAGCCAGGTCTCTGTGGCAGACCTTGTCCACATGGTGACAGTCATTTTTGTCAGTGACTGCTGATGGTGTGCCCCATCACAAGGGAATCCTGGGTGGAGTGGATGAACAGCAGAGTCTGGAAGATTTGTCTGGATTAATTTTCCACATTTTGACAAGAGTGACCCGGTGCTGCTCTACAAGATGGCACAGCTGGCAGTGAGGTCTGAGCGTGGGGGATTTGCTTTGGGTGCCTTGGGCAGATGCAGGGGTGGCTTCAGTGTCTTCCCAGCAGCCTCCTGCCAGTGCTCTGAGTGATTCTGTGCTTGCTCATAGGCTGCAAGAAACCCGTGTCTGCGTCAGAGAAGGAGATGGAGTGGGCACAGATGGCCTGTCACCGGTGTCTGGTTTATCTGGGAGATCTAGGTAAGGACAGCACTGCCTCTCAGGGCATTTTTAAAACGGCAAAAAGATGCTGCCCGTACCCACCGTGTGAGGCTGTTGCTGTTGGGCACCAGCCAAGGTTACTTGCAGATTCTGTTTCCCTCTGACACCTTTGTCACAGACTGAGATAAGCTGAAATCCTCATGGCTGAACTGCTACAAGTTGCAGGAGCTTTGTGTTTGGTCAGGTAGGTGAGGAATTTGCTGCTGCTAAGCAGCTGTGAGAGTGGAAGCCTTTGCTTTGACAGTAGGAGGGATCAAAGAGAGTTCAGTTCAGACTGCTTAGCTGTGACTTACAAAGCCACTTCCATCAGCACCAGTGGGACTGAAAATCAGATTTAGGCAATATTGTGCATCAGTCCAGAGTTCTGCCACTGCAAAGCCCCAGTGTCATTGTGCTTGGCTGCGTGGCATCCTTTTTATAGCAGGCACGGCTGTCCCGCAGTCACGACCTCCTGAAGTGTGTGGTGAGTGTGTCAGCTTCTTGAGAGTGAGCATGTGGGAGTAAAGGCAGGGAGAAAGCAGCTGTGTGGAGAGCAGCTCTTGGAACTGTGGTGCAGGTCCATGTGTCTGCAGCCTCCAAGCTGGTGAAAGCTCTTTGGCATTAGTGTTGCATATGAATCAGCATTGCAAATGAATGTCTTGAGGGGGTAGTAGGAATGACTTAACCTGGGTGGTGGGAGAGAAACGTGCTCACCTTTTCACAGAGCTGTCACCTAAGGTTTCCAAAATGCCTACATTTGTCAAAAAAAAAAAAAAAAGAGGGAGAAAATAAATGAATCAAGTTCAGTCTAGCCACAGTCAGGTATTTTATTAAGTCAGCTGACTTGATTTCACACCCTGCTGTTCTAACATACAGTCTGAGGTACAGGAGAATGGAACACAACTTGAGTTACTTCAAGGATAGGTGACTCAGCACTTAACACGTGGAGCAGAAGAAAAATTTCCTTTTGTTCACGTGATGCTGCAAGCGTGGCAGGCTCTGCCCTTGGCTGGAAAGGGCAGGAGTTGTGGTGTGTGGTGTGAGCAGGTGAATGAAAAGGGGTTCAGACAGGCCTGGCAAACCCTGTGTGTTGCAGTGTTTGCCAAGAGCAGTTCTTTGGTGGATTTGTTGACTTGACCAGTATTTCAAGTTTGTGGTATTTCTGATAGGAAGCTGTGCTGCTCTGCAGCAGATGCTGCCTTTGGCTTCGTGATGCATGCTGTGTGGTTTCCTTTCAGCTCGCTATCAGAACGAGCTGGCAGGTGTGGACACGGAGCTGCTGGCTGAGCGATTTTACTATCAAGCCCTTTCTGTTGCACCACAAGTTGGTGAGTGACTTCCCATGAATTTATATTGTTAAAATCACGTTGCTGCAACATAAGAACAATGTAATGCCACACTGGTTAGGTTTATATCCTGGTTTTATCCTCTGGTTAAAGTTGCTTCCTTTGAGAAGTTCTTTTGCTGGGCTTTTAGATTCTTTAATTGGATTTTCTCTGTCTCTGCTGGGAGGTTTTCAGGTGATTATTCTTTTGCTGGCAAGCCAAACAGAGGCGTTAAAGCCATGGTGCTCTTATCTGAGAACCTCTGAGAAGCTCAGGCTTCCCTGGCTGTGCTGATGCTGTATCTCTGGGCTAAGCACAGATCCAGCTCTCCATTGCCAGGAGCAGAGCATTATCAGTCTCCTTCCCCTTTTACCCATGAAAAAAAATCTCATGTGCTGCTTCCTCCTTCATCCTCCCTCCTTCTGGGAACACATCAGTGCTGGAGTAGAGGATGTGTCATATCCTAAAGTGTGTGATTCCAGCCAAATGTCCTCTACATGCTGTCTTTGCACAGTTCTCACTGTGCTGTTGGAAAGGCTGCTCCCAAATAAAAGTGGCAAAAATTTCTGCACCACAGGAGCAGAGAGCTCTCAGATGCTGATAAGATGGTGTCTCTGTCAGGGAATATGGAGTCAAGGCCACACCACTGTTAATACAAAGGAGGAGGCGTTGTTTGCTCTTCTCTCTTACACAGATAACTGGCACAAGGTGGGGAGGATCTAAAAGCTCTGTAAAATGGATGGTGGAAGGATTGAGTCTTTGTACTGCAGCTTTACTACTCTTTGTGTCTCCTGGCTTCCCTCCTGTGTGGAAATGTAGTGGAAGGGAAAGGATCTGCTTTCTAACCAGGGCCATTGGAGAATTCCAAGTAAATTCCATTGCCTCTCTCCTTCCTGACAGGAATGCCCTTCAACCAACTGGGGACTTTGGCAGGGAGCAAGTACTACAATGTGGAAGCGACCTACTGCTACTTACGCTGGTGAGTTCCTGCAGATCTGCATGTCCTGAGCAGGGAAGCCATGCACTGCTGCTGTGAGTGCCAGATCCTCTTCTCCTTCCTTTGAACATGGCTCTGGTTTTGGCAAATGAATTTTAGGGCAGGGGAAAGAGATGAGTTTGGTTTGCCCTTGAGTAGGACTGGTAGTAATGAGAGTGAGCCTGGGTCAATCCAAACCAAACCAAACCAAACCAATCCAATCCAAACCAAACCAATCCAATCCAAACCCAACCAAACCAATCCAATCCAAACCAATCCAAACCAATCCAAACCAAACCAAACCATTATGCTGCTTACTAATCACCTGTGCAGGGCTGCCCCTGGAGGGCTTTGCCCAAGCAAAGAGAGCCAGGCTGGAAGTGGGGGTTGGAGGTGCTGAGGGAGGCACCCTGTGGTGTGAGCAGGGTAGAATTCCTGGCTTGAAGGCACTGATTTGAGAACACGTGTGAGCAGAGCAGGTGGAAGCTGTGAGGCAGCTGAAGTGCAGTTTGGTGGGAGTTTAGGTGCCCACCAGGTCTGGCTACCTGTGCTCATGCCTCAATGCCTGAATAACTTGCTAGTGAGTTAAAGCCCTAAAGTGTGAGCAGCCTTGTGGAGAAGTAACTTTGGCTGTGTCCTGTTTTGGTGCTCTAGCATCCAGTCTGAAGTGTCCTTTGAAGGTGCCTATGGGAACCTGAAGAGGCTGTATGACAAAGCAGCCAAGATGTACCATCAGCTGAAGAAATGTGAGACCAGGAAGTTGTCTCCAAGCAAGAAAAGGTAAGAAGGGAAGGAAAAGGAGAGGTGCAGGCTTAGAGTTTGCAGTGTGTCCTCTGGGTTGAGAGTCATGTCTTTGTGGGAAGTGGAGCTGGTGGATGGGCCATTTCAGCACGGTGACTGTTCCCAAATATTGAGACCCCCCCACTCTAGATCCCAGTCTTGCTGTCTTGGGTCATAATTTCAGGAGAAAAGCTAAATGCTGGCCAGGTATAGAGTTTGCACTGAGAGATTTTCTCACTCTTCCCTGGAGTCGGGGACTGTTCATGAGGGTTGGGGCATAGTGGTGAAAGTTGGCAGTGTATAAACTGTCTTCTTTCTCTCTGGTTTCATCAGAATGGACTTAATGAGACCTGATTTATATGTTAATAGAGCTCTTGTCAGCCCAGCCCATGTCTGTGATTGGGCACCTGCTTTACAGTGTTTTCTCCTCCATCTTTTTAGAGGAAAGGACATTAAGAGGTTGCTGGTGAGCTTCATGTACCTGCAGAGTCTTTTGCAGCCAAAGAGCAGGTAAGGTTATGGTAGATTGTGTCTTCTATTGACAACTGACAGTAGCAGACACTCAGAATTGGAAGGAATGGTTTTCTGTAGGATAACAGTGCCTGTGCTGAAGCTTTCTGCCAAAAAAAGGCCCAGGACTTTGGCCTATCCATGCATGGAGCATGAAGATTATGTTTCCAGGGGAAATAACAAAGGGTTAAATCCTTGGTGACTTGTCTAAATCAAGCCAGCCTGAGCTCCTGGGCCTTGCAGCTGTCTGTGCTGTGCCTTTGGTGTTTGCTTACCCCATGCTGTCAGCAGAATGCTTTTTCCTGGCAAGCCTTGGATTCAGGCTGATGGGACAGCAAAGAGTTGCTGTCCACACGTCTGGGGCTGTTCACTGCACTTGGAAGTCTGTAACCAAACACCTTGTTCAAAGAAACATCAAAAACCTGGCTGTGTTTGGAATAAATGGGAAGCTTTGGATGGCTGTGTGATTTGGGGCTTTTAGATTTTTTTTATTGGATTTTCTCTGTCTCTGCTGGGAGGTTTTCAGGTGATTTTAAATAAACCTCTTACTGCTTGAAACAGAACAGGTGTTTTAAAGGGCTTAAATATAAGCTTGTAGTTAAATTCACTGTGGAATGGTTTAGGTTGGAAGGGACCTTTTGGGGGTCTGGTACTTCCCCAAAGTAGTGTTCACTGTGAAAGTAGATGCAGATGTGAAGTTGGATGAGCTTGCTCAGAGTCTCCTCACGCTGAGTTTTGACTGCATCCAAGGACAGAAATCCCACGCCTTTCCAGCATTTGACCACCTTCACCACAGAATTTTTTTTTCTCATTGCATCTAATCTCATTTTTCTTTTCTGTAGTGTGCACCCATAATTTCTCTTCTTTTTGCTGTGCACCACTAAGGAAAGTCTTACTCAGTCCTCTGTGGTCACCTGTTTGGAATCTGGAAACAGAAGACAAACCCCCCCATGCCTTCTGTCTTTCATGCTGAACAAACTCGATTCTCTTTGCCTCTTCTCATACATCATGTTCTCTGTTCCTCTGCTGGACTAAACCCAGTTTGTCAATGTGTTTTTGTTTGTTTGGTTGTTTTTTTTTGGTCCTGTGGACCCAAAGACTGGATACAGTGCTCCAGGTGCCTCCTTGTGAGTGCTGAGTGGAGAGGGAGAGCACGTCCTCAACCTGCTGCCTCTGCCCTTGTTCATGCAGCCCAGAATGGGATTGGCTTTCCAATACTGCCTTATATCGAGGTGGAACTGCAAGGCTCCTCTAATACCCCCTCAACGTGTATTTAGAACATAAGAAATTTGGGAATTACTTCAATTTCCCAAGCACGCTTTCCCCCGAAAAGGCTTTGCTGGAAATTTCACAAGCAGGTCTGTTTTGTAACTAGGAGGCTCCCACAGCCCATTGGATTGAGCTCATGGACGCTTCCTTTGAAGGACTGAATAGCTGTGGAGGATTTTGGAATATTCTGGGCTGCAGGAGAGACATAGGAGGAGGAAAAACTGAGTCCCATGTGTGTGGCAGTGTAATACTTTTCACTGAGCAGTGCATCTAGAACTTTTGCTCCCTTTAGCACTTAAGTACCTTGTATATCTTAATGGCCACTGCTGAGCTCCCAGGGGAAAATTAATCTGTTAATTAATCTGTTAATCTGAAAATTAATCTGGTTTTGGTGACCCATCTCTAGGTATTGTTTGTCTTTTGTTAAGCAGCTTTAAAGAGGAAAACATAATGTGATTAATGTCACTTCCTTCCCTGGTGCTTCATCCTGCCTAGTGCTGAAGGACAGCCTAACTGCCAGTTTTGGTTCAGTTTCTGGGCAGACATGCCAGGAGCATGAGTCTTGAGTTAATAATTCTTATTTATTTTTTCACTCTTTTTAAGCTCTTTGGATTCCGAGCTGACATCTCTCTGCCAGTCTGTGCTGGAGGATTTCAACCTGTGCTTGTTCTACCTGCCCTCCCCTCCTAACCTGAGCTCCACTAGTGAAGATGAAGAAGAGTATGAGAGCGGCTACTCCTTCCTTCCTGATCTCCTGATCTTTCGCATGGTGATCATCTGCCTTATGAGCGTTCACAGCCTCAAGAGGGCAGGTAACCAGTGCTTTTTTTTGGAAGTTTCCTGGTCAACATCCAGCAGTGAGGCTGGGGATGCTTTCTGTGCTCACCTCCTCCATCTCACCGTGCTGTCTGCTTGCAGGTTCCAAGCAGTACAGCGCCGCCATCGCCTTCACGCTGGCTCTCTTCTCTCACCTGATAAATCACGTCAATATTCGCCTCCAGGCTGAGCTAGAAGAAGGGGAAAATCCTGTCCCAGCCTTTCAGAGTGATGGCACAGGTAAGAGAACAGAGACTGCAGCACCTGGGTCTCCCAGGTTGCCTGCCTACAGGGCTGTCTCTCCCCTTTCTCCCCTGGGCATGGGTTTTGTAGTGCAGAGGTGTATTGATCTTTTACTTCTGGTCTGGAATCCCCGAAGGGGCTTGATATGCTGAGTTGTCTCCACTTGGATGCTCTTTCTGAGTGTCTGAATCACTGCAGGATGGACGTGTTGCTTTCTTTGTAAGGAGATTGCTTTCTGTATCTCTTGGCAGCTCATTCATCATCTGTTCATCCCAATCTGAGCTTTTATTCTCTTGTCTCTGTTTGCTGTTGTTTACTGGCTGCTTTCCTCCTCCACTGAGGAGATGATCTGTAAAACACCTGGGCTGAGGGAGGCAGAAGGGGGCAGAGTGGTGCTGAAGGAGATCAGCATACTTCAGTTCTGCTCAGGCAAGGGTGGCTCTTGAACAGCTGGGGGATTTTACTGAGCAGGGACTAAAGCTGCTAAACCTTTCCCCTGCAAACAGTCCATTGGCAGCACCCCACTGAATGCAGGCTGGTAAAAGCAGTGAGAAACGACCCCTCCTCTGCAGGTTTTGAAGCTGTCACAGTGATTCAGTGCTGCTGGAAAGGCTCCATGCGTGTTGGTGAGGAAAGGGATTGGTCGGGTCAGTGCAGTGACAGAGCACATGTCACAGAGCACATGTCCCTGCCCTGCTCCGTGGCTCACTCGCCCCTTTGACTGTAGAAAGGTGGCGAGGAGAGTTAGAATTCAGCTGTGTTCTGTTCTTGAGCACTGGGGCTGCCTGCTAACAGAGTGGCAGCTTGGAAAGTAGGAGTTCTGGCTTCCCAGATGCTTTCAGAAAGTGCATCTTTCTTCTGGGGGTGCTTACTCTGCGGTGGAAGACACTGCTGGAAGGGATGGCTGACGTTTGCAGCCCTGGTTCCCTGGACCCGGGGCTGGCCAGCAGCAACCCGTGGAGCACACTGTGACTTGAACTTACATTCTCCCTGTAAATGCAGATGACCAGGAGCCACGGGAGCCTGTGAACTCAATTGAGAAGGAAGCTGAAGCTGAGTTGGCCAATCATCAGCCCAGCGAGGAGCAGCGGAAGAACGACTGCAAGAAAAGCAAGAAGTACTCTCGTCTGTCCTGTCTGCGCCGCCGCCGCCACCCCCAGAAGGTGGATGAGAGCGACCTGAGTGAGGGCTTTGACTCTGACTCCAGCCAGAGCTCCATCAAGGGCAGCGATGGCTCAGAGAGCGGTTCAGAGAAGAGCGATGAGGAAGCAGAAGCTGCTTTTGATGTGGAGACAGACTCCGACATGAACAGCCAAGAGTCTCGGTCTGACTTGGAGGACATGGAGGACGAGCCGGGTGAGGAAGGAAGCAGCCAAGGCAAAAGTGGGCCCAAAGAGGCCCTAAAAAACTGTGTGGATAGCAGTGGGCTGGGGGACTCCAAGAGCATCTCTAAAACTGAAGCTGTGGATCCAGCAGTCAATGGGCCAGCTTCCCTGAGCACCAATGATGCAAGCATAGCCAGTAATCTCCAGGCCATGTCCACCCAGCTGTTCCAGACCAAACGCTGCTTTCGCTTGGCTCCCACGTTCAGCAACATCCTCCTGAAACCCAACAGTGAAACGCCTGCCTTGAAGGATGGGATAGAGAGCAAGCCATGTGTCAATGGAGATCTGGAGAAGCCCAGCTTGGCAGAGCAAGGTAAGGGCCTTGTTATTGCAGTTATGTGTAGAAAACTGCAAACTATAGCAGTCTTGTTTTCTAAATTCACCGTTTCCCATGGTGCAAGCTCTCCTTTGGCTAGGTCTGGAGGAGCAGGTTGCCCAAGTAGTGGGCAGGCCTTGGGTTGGACATTTCCCGATGGAGGAGCTTTACTTTTACTGCCCAGCATGCAGGAATATCTGCAGTGAGCAAAGGGAACACCTGTGGCCAGCCAGGGTTACCAGAACTACCACTGTTCTGCAGACTGAATGCTGAGCAGCTGTGATAATCACAGACTCACAGGCTAGTTTGTTTGGAAGGGACTTTAAAGGCCATGTCATTTCATCCCTCTTTCACTAGGCTGCTCCAAACTGCATCCAACCTGGCCTTAAACACTTCAGGAATGGGGCAGCCACAGCTTCTCTTGGCAAGCTGTGCCAGAGCTTCACCACCCTCACAGGGGACA
This sequence comes from Motacilla alba alba, assembly GCF_015832195.1. Classification (NCBI taxonomy): domain Eukaryota; kingdom Metazoa; phylum Chordata; class Aves; order Passeriformes; family Motacillidae; genus Motacilla; species Motacilla alba. Next base: position 1,074,228 of record NC_052040.1, read on the forward strand.
GTTTCTTCCTAATACCACATCTAAATGTACCTTCCTTCAGTTTAAAGCCATTCCTCCTTGTCCTGTCTGGGACCTTATCAAAGTCCCTCTCCAGCTCTCTTGGAGCCTCTTTAGGCCCTGGAGGGGGCTCTGAGGTCTCCCCAGAGCCTTTGCTTCTCCAGACTCAACACTCCCAGCCTGTCTCCAGAGCAGGGGGGCTGCAGCCCCTGGAGCATCTCTGTGGCCTCCCCTGGACTCACCCCAGCAGCTCCTTGTCCTCCCTGTGCTGGGGAGCCCGGAGCTGGAGGCAGCTCTGCAGGGGAGGGTCTCAGCAGAGCAGAGGGGCAGAATCCCCCCTCACACGCTGCCCACGCTGCTGGGGATGAGCCCAGGACCGTGTTGGCTTTCTGGGCTCCCAGTGCACGTCCCTACAGCATGCTGAGCTTCTTGTCAACCCACGCCCCCAAATCCTTCCCGGGGCTGCTCTCCATCTGTTCTCCCCCAGCCTGTGTTTGTGCTTGGGGTTGCCCCAATGCAGGTGCAACATTTCTCCTTGCCCTTGCCGTTCCTTCTGGGGTTGGCACAGCCCCAGCTCTCCAGCCTGTCCAGGTTCCTCTGGTGCCATCCCTTCCCTCCAACATGTGACCCCACCACACAACTCGGTGCTGTCAGCAAGCTGGCTGAGGGTGCACTTGATCTCACTGTCTGGGACACCAGCAAAGATGTTCAACCATGCTGGTCCCAAGCCCTTGTCACTGCTCTCCACTGGACATTGAGCTGTTGGCTGCAGCTCTTCAACCATGGCCATCCAGCCAAGTCTTGGTTCACTGGGTGGTCTGTCCATCCAATCCATGTCTGTCCAGTTCAGAGACAAGGATGTTGTGCAGGACAGTGTCAGATGCTCTGCACAAACCCGGGTGGATGAGGTCAGTTGCTGTTCCCTCACCCCCCACTGCCATAAGTGGATGAATTTTTCAGGCATGATTTGCTGTAGTGAAACCATTTTGGCTCCAGAGGATGATTCCAGTGGGGATTAAAAATTGCATCTTCCCTTTTGCCTTTGTGAAATATCTAATCAGACACGGTTGCTTCTGGTGACAGGGAGGATGGGGGACAGGAAGTTGTCCATGAGATGACAGATCATCAGCCCAATGCTGGTGTAGAAGTTTGTGTGGAAGATGGGACCCAGGTGCATGTGAGAGCTGTTGAGGGTCTCTGTGACCCCCAGATGTGCCTCACTGGCTGTTGCATGCTGAGCCCCTGGGAGATGTGCAGCAGGTGGAGCTGCCATGTTTCCATCACCACTCAAACTTACACAACTGAGTGATCTTCTGGGCAAAAACAGCTGGGAAGGTAGATCCGATAAACCACAGGGAATTGTTTGTGTTTCACATAAAACTCCATGGGCCTGTTCAGTCTTGTTTTCATTCCTCCCAGCTTCCCTGGAGCAAGGAAACATTCTCCATCCTGCTGCCAAATCCAGCTGGCCTACAGCACTGGCAAGATTCAGGCTTTGCCTGGGCCAGCGTTTGAAGGCACAGTGTTAGATCATGTCAGTGTTGACTGGCTCCTGGCACTGCTCCATGGCCACATGGAAGAGATGGGGGTTAAAGGAAGAAACAAACGGGTTTGGGTTTGTTTAACCCTTTCCCTCAGTGGTTATCTTGCTGTTGCAGCTCCAGGTGTGGCCACAGTACCTTTACAGGTGTAGAAAACGAGAGATGGAATGAATTCAATGTGTGCTTTTTAGCTTCGAGCTCCCCTCGTATGCTGTATCCAAACTGCTTTTTCATGGTGTAACACTGGCAGTGGTGGGTTCTGAATAAATCATCTCCTTTCTCGTGATCCTGAGGGTTTATGGAATGCCCATAGCTGTGCTGATAGGCAGCAATGGGAGCACTTGAGGTGAGGGTCTGTAGAAAAACGTGTGGGTGATTCCCACCTTGCCCTCAGGTCACTTGTGTCACACGTGATTCCACTGGCAATGGCTTCGAGATCCTCAGCTCTGCAGAGTTAGAAGAGTGTGAAGAACATCTTCAATATTTAAAATTCTCTGTCTCACAGGACAGCCCTGCCGTTTCCTGCTCTTGCCTGGCTCAGAGCTGGGAGCACGCTGACCTCACTGCTCAGTCCCCTGCAGGAACTGCTCCTTGTGCTGGCACTGCCCCACTCTGTCAGCGTGGAGGCTGCTGCAGAGGTTAGGCACCGGTCAAACCTTCACAGGGAGATTTAACCCTCTTATCCCAAGGAGAAGGAGATGCAGGGATGCTACACTCTAGTAACAGCACAGGGGACAGGGAGTTCTTTTGAGGATGTGTGGAGGCACCTAGTATTTCAACTCAACCGTTACCAGCCCAGTGCTGTTCTGACACCAGCAGGGCTTGGCATCTCAGGGGGTTTAACAGCTGCCATCTTGTGCTTGCCTTTGTTTTCCAGATGATGTGTCTGACTCTGAAGAAAGCATTTCAAGTAACAAATCCTGCAGAAACGAACGATCCCTTCAGGAGAAGTTGGAGATTGTGACCAACGAAGGGCTGCTGCTTACTGTCAAAGTGTTCCTGGACTGGCTGAGGACAAACACAGACCTCATCATTATGTGTGCTCAGGTGGGGATGGGGTCAGGGCTCTCTACAAGGTTGTGTCAGCTTCTCTGGGCTGGTTGCAGCCGTGGTCCCAGTCCTGGGCAGAGGATGATGTTATGTCCCCCACCAGCTGAATTAAACTAATCTGGGCCTAAGAAGGATGTAAGGTTTACTCTTTATAAGGGTTGTGAGATGCTGGAAGGCCCAAGCTGCCTGGTTGTTGTATACACCTGTCATTATATTTTCTATGGCCTTTTGTGTTCTGTCCCTGCAGAGCTCTCAGAGCCTGTGGAACAGGCTGTCTGTGCTCCTGAACCTTCTGCCTTCTGCTGCAGACCTGCAGGAATCAGGTACTGGAGAAAGAAGTGGCAATGTCATGTTTCACCAAGCCTAGTCATCAGTGATTCCCAGGGTGTGTGAGAGCCCGGGGAGGGGGATTTTCTACAATAGGAAGTAAAACATGCATCTGTTGGGGTTTTTTTGGTTTAAACACCATTCCAGTTAAATACTGTCCCATGCTCTTTAGAATCATACAATCATACAACATCCTGAGTTGGAAGAGACCCCTCACCTCACTCCAGGATTGAGTTTTAACTCCTGACCCTGGCAGGACAACCCCAAAAATCACACACAAAAATGCTGTATTGATGCATTAATGTGGCTGGCAGCATTTTGAAACACTGGCACCAGCATGTGAGATCCCATGTGTGGCCAGCAGGAGTGAAATTCGCTGCCAGCAGCAGGAATGAGGCTGTGATTTTGCCATGGTAATCCTGGAAGTAGTTTCAGAGCTCCAGCTGCTCATGGGGTGCTCTGTGCCTCTTCAGGGCTGAGCCTGAAGTTCCCAATGGTTTATAAGCAGCAGAGTTTAAACAGGGTTGCTTGTTAATTGGAGCAGGTGGGAAAGCTGCCCCTCCAAAAAGGGCATTTCCCAGAGTCCCCTGGCAGATTGTTTGGGAGAGTTGCTCTTTATATTGTGGGTGGTCTGGTGGTTCCTCCTTAAGCAGGTGCTCCCAGAACACGTTTCATTAACACCTCTGCCCGTGACCATTACAGATCGTGTGCCTTAAAGCAGTTCTCCTCTTAGCCCCCTCATCATTGTTTTGCTCTCCTTCTTGTCCCTCATCTCCAGGGCTGAGCCTGAAGTTCCCAATGGTTTATAAGCAGCAGAGTTTAAACAGGGTTGCTCGTTAACTGGAGCGGGTGGGAAAGCTGCCCCTCCAAAAAGGGCATTTCCCAGAGTCCCCTGGCAGATTGTCTGGGAGAGTTGCTCTTTATATTGTGGGTGGTCTGGTGGTTCCTCACAGAACACGTTTCATTAACACCTCTGCCCGTGACCATTACGGATCGTGTGCCTTAAAGCAGTTCTCCTCTTAGCCCCATCATCATTGTTGTGCTCTCCTTCTTGTCCCTCCTCTCCAGGGCTGGCCCTGTGTGATGAAGTCAAAGACCTCCTGAGTGATGCTGAGCTCCCAGACCTGAAGGCCAACCTGCTGCTCCCCGAGGACGTGGCCCTGCGCAATCTGCCCCCTCTGAAGAATGCTCACAAGAGGTTTAACTTCGAGCAGGATCGGCCCATTTTCTCACCAGTCGAGGAGGTGAGCTGGGGTAAACCCTGCAAGAAAACCTGGATTGTTGTGTTATGTGGTTCCTTTTCCTAGCACAGAGGTTTATGGAGGAGGTGTGGCAGGGTGCTGCTGATGTTCCCTCAGATTTTCTTGGGTTGAGGAAGCCCAAGACTTGCTGGCACCCCTGAACCTTCTGGCCAGCTGTAGCCTTTCCTGCAGCCCCTTCCTGCAGTTTCTGACTTCAGAAAAGATCACAAACATCCATCAGAGCTGGGCATTTAATATCAGCTCGTACCTTTTTCAGAAGTGTGAGCTGCAGTGGGCTCTGCCTCAGGCCATGCCGGGGCCGTGGTGGCTGCTGACTGCTCCTGCTTCCTTGCAGTCTGTCGTGAGGATCTGCTGCATTCGGAGCTTCGGCCACTTCATCACCCACTTGCAAGGCAGCATCCTGCAGTTCAACTCAGAGCTTGGGATCTTCATCAGCATAGCACAGTCCGAGCAAGACAACTTGTTGCACCAGGCCCAGGCTCAGTTCCACATGGTGAGTTGGTAGAGGTGAATTCTCTATCCTTGGCAAAGTTTCCTGGAGGTTACTATTAGGTTGTAACTAGAATCACAGAACTCTGGGAGGAGATAAAAGTTTGGCTTCTTAAAGCTATGCCAGTGTCCCCTTTTCTCTCTGGAAGTGTATGCTAGTGTCAGCTGGTGTGTTTCCTGCTAACTGATATGGAAGTTTGGTTTTGTAACCAGGCCGCAGAGGAAGCTCGTCGGAACAGGCTCATGAGAGACATGGCTCAGCTTCGGCTGCAGGTAGGAGATGCCAGTTCCAGCCTGCAAACCAGCAGGGTTTCAGTGGCTGGAATGTCAGAAGCTGGGAAGGGAAGGGAAGGGGGAACTCTCTGCTCCTGTCCCACACAGAGGCAGTAAGTCCATTCTGCATAGGTCGAACTGTGGAGTATCTCAGGTTGGAAGGGATCCCATAAGGATCATGGAGTCCAAGTCTCTTCTCCTCTCAGGGCTGCTTTAAACTGCCCTTGAGTGTAGTTCAGGCTCTCCTTGAGCTCTGGCAGGCTTGGTGCGACAGCCACTTTCCTGGGGAGCTTGTTCCCCCTCTGGGGGAGGAACCTTTTCCTGATGTTCAGCCTGAACTTGCCCTGATGAAGCTAGAAATGAAATGTACCATTTCCTGATGTCCCATCACTAGTCACTGCAGAGATGAAATCAGCACCTCCTGCTTGCTGACCCCCTCGAGGAAGGTGTAGGCTGTGATGGAGTGGTCACACTCAGCCTTCTCTGCCCCAACTGAGTGACCTCAGCCACCTGAGGCCTTTCAGCATGCTGGTCATCCTACTCTGGACACTCTCTAATATTTCTATGCCCTTCTTACATCAAGGTGCCCCAAACTGTTCCCAGTACTCAAGGTGGGGCTGCACTGGGCAGTGCAGAGTGAGATCCTCTTCTCTTGCTGACCCTCTGCTGCATCCAGCCCTCTGTTCTGCATGCTTGGAGGTTGGAAGGGCCTGGTGGAGCTTTGCAGGGCAAGTCTTGTCCTGTTTGGATGGTCTGTTTCAGCATCGATGTGAAGCGAGTGTCTTTGCACGTGTGTTTTCAGCTGGAGGTGTCTCAGCTGGAGGGCAGTCTCCAGCAGCCCAAGGCGCAGTCAGCCATGTCTCCTTACCTGGTTCCAGACACCCAGGCCCTCTGCCAGCACCTGGCTCTTGTCAAGCAGCTGGCCACCAGTGGGAGGTTCATCATCATCATCCCTCGAACAGGTATGGGGACCCCACAGCAGGTAACTGGCAGTGGCTGCCTGCCCTGGCCCTTCTGTGCTGGGAGCAGGCCCCAGGGGCCTGGCTGGTGGCTTTCCCTCCTGCTCTTGCCCTTCACTTCATCTGGAACAGCTGCGACCCCCTTTTGATGTGTTGCTTTTGGGGCCTGTTCTGTGTGTGGCCCATGCTGGGGATTTTAACAAAGCGGGTCAGAAGAGCTGAGAGGAGAGAGGTCCTGTTCCCCCCGTGCCTCTCCTGTGGCAGCTGTGCATTGGACGGTGTTCTGTGGAATGGGGAGTTCTTGATGCCTCTGGATTAGTTTGCAGAAGTAGAACTGTAAACGAGATGGTTTTGGTTCTTTTTGGTTTTTGTTTCTGTTAGTTATCGATGGCCTGGACTTCCTGAAAAAGGAGAACGCCGGTGCTAGGGACAGCATTCGGTATCTGGAGGCAGAATTTAAAAAGGGAAACAGGTGAGAGCAGGACAGGGGTGGGATTTTCCTTTGGTTTTGGAACGGGTGGGATCAGGCAGTGGATCCCTTGGAGCAGAATGAGGCCAAGGAAAAGCCACATTTCAGGAATGGGGAGGCAGCGAAGGAGCAGATGCAGCAGCTGGCTCTTCAGATGTGCTGGTAGTTGCTGCTCAGCTGTGAAGTGCTCAGTGCTTCTGAGCAGTGGTGGAGTTGCATCTCTGTTGCTGTATAAACTGGAGCGGCGACCTTTGCCACTGCCCCGAGAGTGCTGGAAGAGCTGAATTGTGCCCGGGTGCTCTGCAGAAACACAGCTGAAAGGACAAACTGCATCTCGGGGGTCACCATGGGGGCGGTGATCAAAGGGATTCACAGAGCATGCCTTGCATGGACCTTTGGGTGTTAAATTCAGGTTGGTGGAAGCCCTGCAGCACTCAGAGGAGCTGCTGTGGAGCGCTGACTTCAGTCTGCCTGATGGTCTCCATATGAACTCGGAGGCTCTGCTTTTCCTTTAGGTACATTCGTTGCCAGAAGGATGTCGGGAAGAGCTTTGAGAGGCATAAATTGAAGAGACAAGATTTAGATGCCTGGTAAGATTTCAGCATCTGAAGGTGTCTGAGCCCAGGTCACAGCAGGCAGGTGGCTTTGGGGAGAGGTGTTGGCACTGGGAGCCACTGCAGAGCTTGTTCTATGTGAGTCATGATGAAATTCCTTGGAGATAAGGACAGCCACCTGTGCATGTCACACAAAGAACTCTGTGCTCAGAAAGACCTCAGAAAAGTCCTTAATGGGAACAGGAAAGCAGCCCTGCTTTCCATTTATTGTCCTGAGCAGATGTGCTCTTCCTGCTGACCTTCCCCTCCGTTTCTCTTTTCTCTCAGGAATCTCTATAAAATACTGGACAGCTGCAAACAGCTGACAGTGTCCCAGGGCAGCGGGGAGGACGACACCACGGGAATGGTCACCATCATCACGGGCTTCCAGCTGGAGGACCCGAGCTCCTTCTCGGTGCCCATGCAGGTCAGTAGCTCTTGTCTGCCTGAGCTGAGCCATCCTCCTTCCCAGCAAGGATATAATGAGATTAATTGGAAAGAGATTTTTTTAATGTTTTTTTTTTTTCCTTTGGCTAATCCCCAAAGTTTGGTTTCCCCGAAGTTGCTTTATCTGTTGAGATTCCATATTTTCCCTCAAGGCTTCTTGCTTTTGTGATACAGAGTATTCTGGGACAGGTGAGAGAATTTAATTTCCTGTCTGTGCAGGCCTCTTGTACCAAAGCAACGAGAATTGAGAGGATTTGCCCTTCCAGCTGTGCCAGGTCCCCAGGCTGGGAATGGCAGCTGTCTTGACAGGGCAAGTTCAAAATCAACCACCTGTTTTTCTGTCTTTGCTTGCAGTCTGCCATCCAGGCGGCCGCCAATGCCAGCATAGAGATAAAAAACGTTCTGGAGTTCTACAAGCAGTGGAAAGAGATGGGCTGATGGTCAGAAAGGCATCGGGTTGGTGAACCTTTCTCTCCCCCTCTCGCAACGTGCAGCGTCTGAACGAAGGAAACAACAATCTGGGCGACACTTAAGACACGAAGAAGCAGCAGCAGCAGCAGCAACAGCAACAAAAAGACCTACCCAAAAGAATTAAAAACAAAACAAAACAAAAAAAATCCAAAGTGGGCACGCACACTGACACCCTCCACCTGCATCCTGAGCAGACGGCTGTACAGCTCTGATGGCGCCAGCTGCTCTGAGAGAGGCCCCTCGGAATGGCCGGGGCAGAGCTCTGCCCTTCTCCCAGTCGGCAGAGATGGGCGAGAGACAGGCAGTCCTTCATCCCCCTCCTTCCTCCCAAAGCTTGCTTGGCCAGCAGAAGCAGCCTGGTGGTTCAAAGCATGGACTTGACTTCAGCAAAACCAAACCAGCGCGGCAGAAACGGAACCCTCCGGCTTGGGAAAGAAGATCCAGAGAGTGTTTTGCTCTTGTTTGGCAATCTGGGGACAGGAAAGTGGATAGTATTTCTCCCCCCCACACCCCCTCTTTTTGAATTAATTACTTTTCAAAGGTTTTTTCCTTTTAATTTTTAGTTTTTATATCTATGAATAATATTAAAAACAAAAAAAAGAAAAAAGAGGAGTTCCTTTGGGGTTTCGGATACTCTTCCAACGTCAGAAAGAAAAGGAAACACTCTATTTAAAAGGGGGAAAAAGCTCTTAATATAATTTTTTTTTGGTCTTAGAACAAGCATATTTATTTCCTTTCCCAGGCCCCCATGGAGCAGGCTCAGTGCAAAGGGATGTTGGCCTGTGAGGAGGGAGCAGCCCCGTGTTGCACTCTGCTCTCCCTGGGAGCTGCACGCTTCATGAGCGACACGAGCCCCGCCACGCTGCTCCAGGGAGGCCACAGGACTCTGCCTCCATCCCCACTTTCTCCCACTATGCATTAGACCTTGGAGAAAAGGAGGAATCTGGCAGAACTGCTGAAAGAGAGAGATTTACACACCGTGAAGGCTCAAATGCTTGGCTTGAGCGCTGCGACACTGGGATGGAGCAGATGTCTCCAAAGGACCCAAAGCCTCTTTTTCATCTTGTTTCCCTTTTTTTTTCCCCCACTAAATGTTTCAGTCGGGTGTGGAGGAGGAAGGAGAATCTCAAAGCCATTATCTTCTGCTGGTTGTTCAATGCACCACTGCTGCCATGCTGTGCTAGAGATGGTGACAGAGCTGGAGCGTTTGTGTCCCCCTTCCTCGCGTCCCTCCGGGCTGGCAGAGGCTGTCCAGGAGCGCCGAGCTCACAGCTTTTGGCATCCCAAACAGGAGGGATCAGGGATGCTGGAGGAGCTGGCTGCCCAGGTGAGCTGGGAGGGATCCTGCACACACCTCCATCCTGGCAGCATCTCACGCAACCTGCGTCTGACGCGCCGGGGCTCGGAATGAAGCTGCAGGTTGCTGGCAGGGCAGCAGGAGAGGGGCTGGGCAGTCTCTCCGTGCTCCCTCTTGCCTCTGCGTGCCCGTGGAACAGACGTCTCCATCCACACGAACCAGCAGCAGCTATGCAAGTACAAACCACTGGAATCTTCTGTGTTCTCACACGGGCCGGCCAGAAACTGCTGCAGCCATAACATGAGAAGCTGAGTCACATACTCCGCTCTGTGCAGGCTCCAAGCATGGTGTGTGTTGTACTGAGGGGCAGGATGTTCCTTGTTTTCAGGTAAAAACTAAAAAATACCAGCACAAGTACGGGAGGATTCGTTTCTGTTCCATTTCCAGCTCCTTTGCAGCGCAGCAGAGGGAAATGCCAACCTCCGTGGTACAGCTGGTGCATCCCTGGAGGCTGACAGGCTGGCTGTGAGGGACAGGGGTTTCCCTGCAGGATCTTCCCTTTTCCAGCTTCTCCTGAAACTCGCAGTACTTTGCTTGGCTAAGCCAAGAGAAGGTCAAATGCAGGACAGCAGGTCAGAGACTCCTGCACATCTTGGGGATTCTTGGAGATCTCAGATGGGTTGTGGAGCTCCCAGTTGCTCTTCCCTCCAGTGGTTTTATCTGAAGTCATTTGTTTGTGTAGCTCGTTATTTCTGTTTGATGGGATGGAAAAAGAGAAAGGAATCTCCTTGTGGGACTGTTCTTGAGGTGAAGCCCTCCTTGTCTGGTGGGGGGCACAGAGAATCGATGTGCTCTGCTTTTTCCTGCTGCTGAAGAAACCCCCCTCGGTCCTGGCTGCCAGCAGAGGAGCCTGGAGCTCGTGTGCTTGTCCCGAGAGCCTCAGTGTCACCCCTGTGGCTGCACTTGGTGAAGAGAGGCTTTGCTGGGCTGTGCTCAAAGCAGGGAGGAGCTGGGGGCAGTCTTCAGCTCTTCAGTCTTCAGCTTCACCCCGGGTCGAGCATTCCTTGGGTCCCGGCTGGATCTCGAGGGGACAGGAGAGCAGTGCAGGTAAAGCAGCAGCCCAGAGGGAATTCCTGGCAAGTGTTTCACTCGATGGCGGGCGTTTCCAGCTCTTGCAGCTCCCAGAGCTGTGCAGGGTGCTCTGAGGAGGAGCCGTGTTCCGAGTCACTGAGGCCTGGGGTGGGCACGGGATCCAGTTTAAGAACAAAAGGAAATAAACTCATTTTCTGTCACCAGAGGCTCTGCTGTGAGCCCATGTGGGGCCACGTGGCAACAACAGGGGCTGCTCCCAGCTCTCCCTGAGTCACTGCTCTGCTCCCCCGAGGCGTTGGTTTAATATTCCAAGGTTTTGCATACCTGGAGGGGAGAAAGAAGCCCTCACCCCCATGGCCCCTTCCACTCTGGGCTGGATAGGGAGGGATTGTGACCTTTAAAAAGGACACGTGAAGGGTCCCTGTGCTACCACTGTGCTTGAGGACCTGGTGAATGGTTTTTGGAGCTCAAAACCTGGGAGGCTCCAGAGTGTGAGAGCAGCCCTGGGGAGATGGCATGTAGTGTCCTCCAGCAAGCCTGGCCTTCTGAGGGGGCTCAACGTGTCATCTGCTGGACTGGGCTAAAGGAAGGCACTTCTCTGCCCCCATGCCAACACTCAGGATGAGCTGGAGTTTCCTCCCTGAACAGATCTGCTCTGTGCTGCATTTCTCCCCTGGCAGGGTGGTTGCTGATCAAAGCGGGGCTGGGGGTGGAAGGCCAGGGGATGGTCTGTGGAAGGCTCTGTGCAGCCCGTGGCTGCTGTGGGGGCTCCCTGAGAGCATCCTTGTGCATCCTTGTCCGAGCCAGAGCTGGGAGCTGCCTCATCAGGAGAGCATCAGGCAGGATGGACACTGCAGGCTCTGCCTGCACTGCTGCTCCTGCACCAGCTCCAGGCTTGCCTTGGAGCAGCTGTGAGCCAGTCCAGCAGTGCCTGCTGTGCTGGGAAGGAGAGCAAACAGAAAAACCATCTTGTGGGCTGAAAACAAGAGTTTTCACGTGTTCTGGTGTGTTTCTTGGGTTTGGTTTTTCTCTTCCTTGCCACCCTGTTGAGCGGTTCGGGGTTTTTGGGGTGACCCCACGCTGGGAGGACACAGGTCTGTGGTGGCTGAGCTGTCCCCAAACCATGGTGGACACGGTCACTGGTGCTTGTTGGACTTCTGCTCCATGGTTTCCTGGGCTGTTCCAAGCAGCTCCTCTGCTCCCATCCTTGCTTGGCTCGAGGCCGCCCGCAACGCCTCGGGTTCTGTCTCACATCTTCAATTTCGGGCTCTTTTCCTTCTGGGTGTGCAGCAGGGCTGGCCAGGCTGGCCAGGGAGGGGACGAGGCGGGCTGGCCTTGTCCCAAGGCCGTGCTGCTGGCCCTGCCACTGGCAGCGAGGGGACTGGAGGTTTGAGGCGAGGACAGTCACCTCTCCTCAGGCCTCGTGTGGCACACGGGCTCGCAGAGCCAGGGAGGATCGAGGGGCCGTGGGGCCCAGCTGGGTGAGGAGGGGCTGGGGCTCCCAGCACGTGTGTGACCATGGTCTGAGCACAGCGACTGGCTTAATAAAATACCAGATGTTTGTACTTCGTCTCCTGTGGTCATTCCCAGCCCGTCCCACCTTTTCCTGAGCAGCCAGGGGCTGATTTTCCATCTGTAAATCCACCCAAATATGCTTTGCTGAGCAGACTTTCCAGTAAAGGAGTGCAGGTGGGTCCTTCCTTAGCCCTGTGATGGGAACAGCGTTTCCCTTGCCACCTCTGTGATTCGGGGTGACTTCATCCTCTTGCTAGGACTCTGTGTACCCCTGACCCTGCACGAGGACCTTTGCAGCTCACTTTTCATGGGGAAAGGGGGTGGAGAAGTGGGAGACAAGGAAAGTGTAAATTTTTTTTAATGTTTGACTCTCCAGGGTCCATTCAAGGCGCTGGGATTGGGCTGTGCGAGGGTCCCACCCTGCCCCGCTGCCAAGGGAGAGAAAAGAAATTTAAATTGAGTATTCCTGCCCTGAATTGATTGCTGTCAGAGCTCCCTGGGGGAGCACCGAGCACTGCCCTAATTCTCTCTCCCTCTTGGGGTCTTTGGAGGCTGCCACTGGTGGGAAGGTCAGAGAGGGGGATGTTAACAGCTTCAGTCCCCAGTAGGGAAAGGGGCTGGGGGTGAGACCTGCCCTGTCCCAAGGCTGAGCTGGCAGAAAGGGACTGTCACTGCCAGCTCCGTCCCCTTGAGCAGGGCTGGGAATGCTTTTTTTCCAGCTTGGAAGGGCCGTGCCAAGGGGCTGCCAGCCCTGTGCCAAGCCCTGAGCCTCTGCCACTGGTCCGTGCAGGATGGTGTTGCTCTGGGGGGTCCACGGGTGGGGTTTTGTCCCACAGCCCGAGGTGAAATTGAAGCAGGAAAAGGCCACAACTCTTGTCAACTTCTGGTCCTGCTTGTTGCAGGGTTGAATCCTTCAGGACCCCTCGTGCTGCCTCTCCACCTGCTTCTCAGTGCCCGTTCCCCTCCTTTCCTGTGCCTCTGCTTCCCACCTCTGGTACAGACAGAGGTGAACATCTCCCTGCCTTGAACATCTCCCTGCCTGGCTTTGCTGTGCCTCCTGGGGGATTTTGGAGGGAGTGCTCAGCACCAGGGTCTGCATCCCAGCGTGGAGACCCCAAACCCTCCCTTTGGCCTCCTGCCAGCACCCCCGGGGACAGGTGACTTCCCCTTGGGGCCACCAAAGCAGCGGAGCCCTGGCGTGGGCCAGCGTGCGCCTCAGGCTCTTGGGACAGGCACGTGGGGTTTTTGAGCTGCCTGTGCTGTGCCCAGCCCTCCACACGAATCCTCTGGGGATCAATAAATCCCCAAAGATCAGGGTTTTGGAAGGCATCCATGCTGCTCCTCTGTCCCCTGAGCTCCATCCAGTTGCAGCCTGGACCTTCTGCTGGCATTCACCCCCTGGGCTAAGCTGGGGCTGCTGCCAACCCTGCTGCTGCCAGGTCGCTTTTGTTTCCCCAAATTTGCTTCCTCCACCTCTTCCCTCCCAGATCTCCTCTGGTGGGACCCCGCCGTGTGATCCAGTGGGTGTTTGAGGCCCCGTGCACGGAGCTGCCCTTGTCACCTCCCCTGGCTCTCCCAGCTTGGTGGCATCTCAAGCCCGGTGCCCAGAGCTGCCTTGCACTGCCACCATCAGTGCCTTGACTGTGGCCTTGCCCCAGCCCCTGGTGGCTCTGGCAGCTCCCCGGGCGTTCCTGCTGCCACTGGGCACCGGAGGGACCAGGGAGGGGCTGGGCTGCAGAGCCTGGCAGGACCCAGCGCCCTGGCAGCACCCTGGCAGGACCCAGCACCCTGGCAGCCTCTGGCAGCACCCTGGAGCCTCTGGCAGCACCCAGCACCCTGGCAGCCTCTGGCAGCACCCAGCACCCTGGCAGCCTCGGGCAGTACCCAGCACCCTGGCAGCCTCTGGCAGCACCCAGCACCCTGGCAGCCTCGGGCAGTACCCAGCACCCTGGCAGCCTCTGGCAGCACCCTGGAGCCTCTAGCAGCACCCAGCACCCTGGCAGCCTCTGGCAGCACCCTGGAGCCTCTAGCAGCACCCTGGCAGCCTCTGGCAGGGCCCAGCACCCTGGCAGCCTCTTTGGGGTGCGCCCTGCTCTCGGGTGTCCTGCCGTGTCCCTCTCCCGACTCCCTCTGCACCCAGCCTGTGCAGACCAGCAGTGACCCCATGGATCTGGGGGCCCCACAGAGGACCCATCATGCGTCGAGGTTAATGAGTAATTAAGGCGGTTTGTGATGAATTTCCCGGGCGGGCCGCAGGGGCTCGGGGTGCGTGGATCAGCCCTGCTGCTCCCCAGGAGCCCCACGCTTGGGAGAAACAGCTCTGAACGATGATGGGGCTGCTCTGGGCTCCTCGCTGCCGGGAGCAGGAGCTGGGGCTGGCAGCCCCTCTCCTCCTTGGAGCCGGGGGGGGCACAGGGAGCGAAACCAGGGGTCCCCAGCCGCGTGGGGGGACATGGAGCACATCCCCTGGAGCCCCCCACCCACCCCCGCAGCCTTGGCGAGGAGCTGGCTCTACCATTTGCGTTTATTTCTTCCTGGGGCTGACAGAGAGGGTGGGAGGGTGAAGGTGCACAGGGGGGGCCTGACGGGGGTTTTGGGGGGAGCTCAGCCCCCGGCCCAGGCAGGGCTGGGGCTACACGAGCCCGTAGTAGCGCCGGTAGGCTTCCTGCAAGCCGATCTGGTCGGCCAGCTCGTCACAGTCGGGGTTCAGCTCGCACACCTCGCGCTTGGCCTCCAGCGGGTCCGGCGGGGCTCCGGCGACGCTGCTGGCGACAAACGGGACACCCGGGGGGGTGTTGGGGTGTTTTGGGGGGTCCTGGGGAAGGGCCGGGCCAGCGAACCCCCCCGGCTGGGGCCGCGCTGCCTCGCTCACCTGCCATGGCCGAGGTTGCGCCTCTGCCTCTGCACCACCTGGGCGCTGGCGCGTCGGGAGACGAAGGCTGCGGGGACAGCGGGGGGCTCAGGGGGGTGGCGTCCCCTGTCCCCCCGGGGTTGTGTCCCCTCTCCCTAGGATCGTGTCCCGTGTCCCCGGGGTCGCGTCCCCTGTCACCAGAGTAGCGTCCCCTGTCCCCGGGGTCGTGTCCCCTGTCCCCGGGGCAGCGTCCCCTGTCCCCCTGGGGTCCCATCCCTTGTTCCCGGGATTGTGTCCCCTGTCCCCCCGGGATCGTGTCCCCTGTCCCCCCGGATCGTGTCCCCTGTCCCCGGGATCATGTCCCCTGTCCCCCCGGGATTGTGTCCCCTGTCCCCCCGGGATTGTGTCCCCTGTCCCCGGAATCGTGTCCTCTGTCCCCGGGATTGTCCCCTGTCCCCAGGATCGCGTCCTCTGTCCCCGGGATGGTACCCCCTGTTGCCGGGATCGTGTCCCCTGTCCCCCCGGGATTGTGTCCCCTGTCCCCCCGGGATTGTGTCCCCTGTCCCCGGGGCAGTGGGGCCGAGCACCGCGGTCACTCACCTTCGAAGCTGGGTGAGTCCTCGGTGCTGGCAGAGCCATCGGCAGCTGCGAGTGACACGGAGGGGGGTGGGTGGGCTCAGCTGGGGCGTCCTGCTTTTCTGCTCTCACCCCACTCCTTTCGGAGCTCACATCCCTCCCTGACACCCCTCAGTCTGCCGAAGGGTGTCCCCGGCCCTATCTCCCAGTTGCAGCCCTGTGCCCCCCACCCCAAAGCTCAGCAAAGTTGTCCCAGTCCCTTTGCTCCCTCCAGGGAGCCCTTGCCAGGGCACAGAATCACCCCCAGTGTCCCCAGAATCACCCCCAGTGTCCCCAGAATCACCCCAATGTCCCCAGAATCACCCCCAGTGTCCCCAGAATCACCCCAATGTCCCCAGAATCACCCCTAGTGTCCCCAGAATCACCCCCAATGTCCCCAGAATCACCCCCAGTGTCTCCAGAATCACCCCACTGTCCCCAGAATCACCCCAATGTCCCCAGAATCACCCCGTGTCCCCAGAATCACCCCAATGTCCCCAGAATCACCCCAATGTCTCCAGAATCACCCCCAGTGTCCCCAGAATCACCCCAATGTCCCCAGAATCACCCCCAGTGTCCCCAGAATCACCCCAATGTCCCCAGAATCACCCCCAGTGTCCCCAGAATCACCCCAGTGTCCCCAGAATCACCCCCAATGTCTCCAGAATCACCCCCAGAATCACCCCAATGTCCCCAGAATCACCCCCAATGTCTCCAAAATCACCCCCAGTGTCCTCAGATTCACCCCCAATGTCCCCAGAATCACCCCAATGTCCCCAGAATCACCCCGTGTCCCCAGAATCACCCCCAGTGTCCCCAGAATCACCCCAATGTCCCCAGAATCACCCCCAGTGTCCCCAGAATCACCCCCAATGTCTCCAGAATCACCCCAATGTCCCCAGAATCACCCCCAGTGTCCCCAGAATCACCCCCAGTGTCCCCACCAGCCCCGGATTCCCCCGTACCTCTGCGGCAGAGGCCAAGGGTGAGCAGGGCCAAGAGGGTGAGCAGGACCAGGGACTTCATGGTGTCTCCCCGTGCTGGGCTGAGTGCAGCCCGGGCTCCCTGGGTGCCTTTATAGGGTCCCGTGGCCTTGGCAAGGGGGACACGGCCTCACCAGGGTTATTTCCAGCACATCCGCCACGGCCGGAGCTGCTGCCAGAGGTGGCAATTGTGGTTTGGGACGAACTCGGTCCCCCTGTGCCCAGCCAGAGCCCACAAAGGGAGGGAGAGAAGCGGCCCCAGGCCAGGGGGGGATTTGTTGGTGGGCCCAGCCCTGCCAGCCTGGCAGCGCCCAGTCCCCGCTGGGATGGGTGATGGGGCACTGGGGGCTCCCCAGCTGCCACTGTTGCGTCCCAGAGCCACCTTCTGCCACACGGGGAGACCCTCCCAGAACCTTGGGGCTCCCCTCCATGTGCAGGGGGAAGCTGCTGGCCCACTTTTGGGGGAGCAGCACGCGCTGCTTTCGGGGTGAGGGTGAGCAGTGCCCGTGCCCTGGTGCCTGCACAGCTCCTCCCTGCCACATGCCAGGGGCAGACGCTGCGTGGCCAGGGCAGCCAGAGCCCCTGAATAACATTCCTCCTGCACATCCTGACCGCTTTTTGATCCTGCAAATCCCAGCCCTGTCTCGGGAAAGCGGAACCGGAGGCTTTGGGGCGGAGGGCGGAGACAGAACTGCTGAGCCAGAGCCTTTGTCAGACAAAGCCATAAAGTACAGAGTGCGTGGGCCAAGAGCACAGCAGGAGCCAAGCTGGGAACAGCAGCCCCAGTTTATTGAGATTCCAGCACGGCCAGGGGAGCTGCTGCAGCTCTAATTGCTGACAGAGCTCGGGGCGTGGTGGGACAGCCCTGCCCCTCCCCAGCTGGGCACAGGGCAGGGCTTCTCCTTGGGGCAGAGAGCACGGAGCTTCCACCAACAGCCCTGCGTGGCTGCTGGGCTCAGAGAGCCTCCCTCGGTCCTCAGCAGGTGCAGGGGGGACTGTCCTCACCCCCTGGCCAGCCCCAAGGACGGGGCTCTGCCAGGGAGATCCCGGGAGCCTCGGCTTCCCCGGCCCGCAAACAGGAGAGGCAGCAACAGGGTGGGGAAAACCAGCCTGGCTCTAGAAGGTTCCACAGGAAAAACATTAAAACGCTGTGCTACAAACCCACAAAGCGCAGGCAGGGCTGTCCCAACCTCTGCACAGATCCCTGGATAGCTCAGGCTACCAGGGCTAGGAAATAACTTGGAAACAGAAGGAATGGTAACGAGGACAGAAGGAATGGTAACGAGGAGAACAGAAGGAATGGTAACGAGGACAGAAGGAATGGTAAACGAGGAACTTGGGGCAGCAGCTGCTGCCACATCTGCGAGGGCAGCGGTCTGAACACAGGGAGACTGAAAGAACCTGCAAGCACAGGCAGGAGCTTTGGCTGTGAGCCACCCGTGCTCCTGCTCGTGGGCTCCTCGGGCCTGGACACAGCCTGGCCTGGGGCTTAAGGCACTGGATTTTGTCTGACACACAGCTAAAACAGCTACAAACCCCCAGTGTGGCTTTGGAAGCTGGAATCAGGCCTGTCACAGCACTGAGCAGAGCAGATGAGAGCACAGACCACACTTTGTGACACCCCTCTGTCTGGCTGAGTAGGAAACAGGAAACTGCCCTACATTTCCAAAGATCCCAGTGGGTTTTTTTTGTTTCTTTTGTTGTTTTTTTTTTTTTTAATCAAACTGTGCCAGTCCAGCAGCTGTCTCAGTCCCTCTGCAGCCTCCAGTGGCCCGATGGGGTGACTCTCAGTTTGGCTTCTGCACACACCTTGTCCCCTCGGTGCTCTGGGACGATGAACTCTCAGCAGAGCCTGCGGGACATCCTGCGGCCTCACTGGGGCTCCTGGAATGTCATGACGAGTTCTTGTTGCTCCTTACTGATGGCCTGCAAGGAACACAACCCACAGAGCTCAGCATGATGCTTCTCCCACACTCAGGGTGGTATGTCCCTGTGGCATCTGCTGTCCCCTGCACGTGCAGAACACAACCCCCTCCCCTCCCCTGGGACCACTCCACATCCCACCCACTGCAGAGGGAAAAGCACCTGGGACCTCCAGAGACAACGTCCACACCTACAGTCTCAGCAGGACTCGCCTGCTGGGGAGGTCCCGGAGAAGGGGAGGGTGTGAAAGTCATTCCAGGCCCCGCTGCAGTGGGTGCTGTGAGAGGGTTGGGTTGAGTTGGGTCGGTTTGGTCTGGTTTAGGTTGGATTGGGTTGGTTTGGTCTGGTTTGGGTTGGGTTGGTCTGGTTTGGGTTGGTTGCTCTGGTTTGGGTTGGGTTGGGTTGGTCTGGTTTGGGTTGGTTGGTCTGCTTTGGGTTGGGTTGGTCTGGGCTGGTTTGGGTTGGTCTGGGCTGGTTTGGGTTGGTTGGTCTGGTTTGGGTTGGCTGGGTCTGGTTTGGGTTGGGTTGGTCTGGGCTGGTTTGGTTTGGGTTGGTCTGGGCTGGTTTGGTTTGGGTTGGGTTGGTCTGGTTTGGGTTGGGTTGGGTTGGTCTGGGTTGGGTTGGGTTGGTTGCTCTGTTCCGGGTTGGTTGGTGTGGTTTGGGTTGATCTGGGCTGGTCTGGTTTGGGTTGGTTGCTCTGTTCCGGGTTGGTTGGTCTGGTTTGGCTGGTCTGGTTTGGGTTGGCTTGGTCTGGTCTAGTTTGGATTGGTCTGGTTTGGGTTGGGTGGGTTGGTCTAGTTTGGGTTGGCTTGGTCTGGTTTGGTCTGGTTTGGTTGGTGTGCTTTACCTGCCAGGCCTGCTGGCGATCCTGGATCAGCTGCTGCAGCTCCTCGATCCTCTGCCTCCCCGCGAGCACGGCCTCAGCCAGGCTGGCGCTGCGCCGCTGCCGCTCCTGCAGCGCCCGGCGCAGGTGGGCGCGGTGCCGCAGCAGGAAGGGCGCCAGGGCGCCGCGCACGTCCCGCGCCGGGACCCCGCTGGGCCGCCTGCCAACGGCACCGCCTCAGCTCCCGGCACCCTGCCCGGGGAGCCCGACACCACAGGGGCACGGAGAGCTGCAGGGGGCAGCCTCGGAGGCAGCAGAGCTGCGGCTGCAGCTGAGCAGCAGCCATGAGATCACAGAATCAGAGACAGCAGAGCTGCGGCTGCAGCTGAGCAGCACCGTGAGATCACAGAATCAGAGACAGCAGAGCTGTGAGTGCAGCTGTGAGATCACAGAATCAGAGACAGCAGAGCTGTGGCTGCAGCTGAGCAGCACCGTGAGATCCCAGAATCAGAGACAGCAGAGCTGTGGCTGCAGCTGAGCAGCACTGTGAGATCACAGAATCAGAGACAGCAGAGCTGTGAGTGCAGCCGTGAGATCCCAGAATCAGAGACAGCAGAGCTGTGGCTGCAGCCGTGAGATCACAGAATTTCCAGGTTGGAAATCGTCGAGTCCAACCCACGTTGCAAGAGCTCAGCTAGATCACGGTGCCAAGATTGCTGCAGCTGAGCAGCAGCTGTGAGATCCCGGCCTCAGAGATAGCAGAGCTGTGGCTGCAGCCGTGAGATCACAGAATCACAGAATTTCCAGGTTGGAAGAGACCTTTAAGATCGTCGAGTCCAACCCACGTTGCAAGAGCTCAACGAGATCATGGCGCCAAGATTGGTCAGCAGAAAAGTTATGTGAGAAGTAGAAAGTAAGGACAGATAGAACGGTGGTCTGTGTATTAACACATGGACAGAATAACTCCCTAAGCTACAGAAAAGTCTATCCAGAGAGATCTGAGGGAGTTCTAAGCTGAATAACGGAGCTCTGTGCATTGTGTTTTAAGGCTTACAAGCAGGGATTGTATTCAAAATAAGCAAGCATTGTTTTAACCGAAGGTGTTGGATGGAACTATTGTCAATGTGCTTTTGCTTTGTGTGACTGGGCAGAAAACTTTTAAAGTTGTAACACTGAGTTATTCTGTGGCTGCTGCTGAGGGTGTGAGCTGCTGGCATCTTCCCACTGCCACACCCATGTAATGAGACTGATGCTGGGAAACAAACAGCTCGAGATGTCCATCCCATCTGTGATTTGTGCACAGACCCCCGGCCAGAGATGCTGCCCAGCACTGGTCCCATGCAGCTGCTGAGTGATCCCAGGTGGGATCAGCCAGAGCAGGGACCCCGGAGCAGAGGGCACAGGGAGCTCTTCCCCAAGCCTGGCCCCAGGTGGGTGCCTGGAACAGGCAGGATGTCCTCACCCCCTCAGGAACACGGAATCTCGTGTTTCTGCTCGCAGTCCCCAATCTGCCTCCCAGCATTGGCTGAGGCCCCGAGCCAGGGACACAAAGGACTCTGCTGCTGGACAGGTGCTGTGCCCAAAGCACCCCAGCAGCCCTCTGGATTGTCCCCCAGCTCAGTGGCACTGACCTCCCTGCACTAAGGAAGCGAATGGAAATGGATCCTGGGCCCAGAGGAGCACTGATTAAACTGATTTTGGGTGTGTTTTAGGCCTGGCGACGTTGCTGTGAAGATACAGCAGCTTTCAGACCCTCCCTTGCAGCACGAGGCCAACAGGACACCCAAAAACAGCCCAGGAAGTGCCTGCTGCCCCTGTAGGAAGGGGCACCTTCCCCACCCTGGCCATCCATACCACGCTGGCTCTTCCCGGTCCTTTGCCTCCTCCACGATCTTATCCAGTGCACTGAAGAGCCCCTCCAGATTCCCTTCATTCTTCACCTCCTGGATCTCCTCCTGTGAAGGAAGGACACGAGGTGAACAAACACAGGCACCACTCTTGCTCGTGAGCCTTCGCTGGTCAGGGAATCAGGGAATTTTTTGGGATCAAAGGAATCTCGTTCCACCCTCCACTATCCCAGGCTGCTCCAAGCCCCTCCAACCTGGCCTTAAACCCTGTGCCAAGGCCTCCCCACCCTCACAGGAAAGAATTCCTTCCCAATATCCCATCTATCCCTGCCCTCTGGCAGTGGGAAGCCATTCCCCCTGAGCTGTCACCCCATCCCTTCTCCAAAGTCCTTCCAGCTTTGTCCTGGATGAAGACCCTGGAATCCTGGATGATGAACACCCCGGGAATCGCAATTCCAGGGGGTATTTACCCAGGATGTGTGGACGTGGCACTCAGGGACACGGTTTGGTGGTGGATGTGGCACTCAGGGACACGGTTTAGTGGTGGATGTGGCACTCAGGGACACAGTTTAGTGGTGGCCTTGGCTGAGGAAACGCTCGGACTCCACAGTCCCAGGGATGTTGCCCAACCTGAAGGATCCCACAGCTTTCTCTGGGGAAGGCAGAACTCCGGAGAGCAGCCTCAGCTTTCTGCTTTACATTTAGGAAACGCACTTGCTGCCCTTAATATCAACCTGCTCAGCACCGTCGGGCTTTGAACCTCCTTCTGGACCCTCTGCAGCCCCCCAGATCGCTGCCCCGCTCACCTTTATGGACGCCTGGAGCTGGGAGATGAACTGCTCGTAGATGCTCCGGGTCAGCTGCGGCTGCAGCTTGTAGAAGCAGCGGTAGCAGCTGACAAACCTCTGGTAGCTGCAAGGAGGGCAGGCTCAGGACCGGGCTCACGGTGGGGTCGGAGCCGGGTTAGGGATGGGGCCGGGTACGAGGCTGTTCCCGGGGATCAGGGTGGGCTCAGGGTCACGGCACAGTGGGGACCGGGCTCACGGTGGGCCCAGGCCCAGAGGCGGGTCCGGGGCAGTTCCCAGGGAGATCCGGGGCTGGGGGATCTCAGGGTCACGGTGGGCCCAGGGTCAGGGCCAGAGAGCCGGGTTCGGGGCCGTTCCCGGGGATCCGGTGGGCCCAGGGTCACGGTGGGGCCGGGTCCGGGGCTGTTGCCGGGGATCCGGTGGGCCCGGGGTCACGGCCCGGTTGGGACCGGCCTCAGGGCTCCCTCCCCGCCCCGCGCGGCCCCGTTCCCGCCTCACCTCCCGGCGGCCACCAGTTTCTGCAGGAACGTGTCCACCACGGTGCTGAACACCTGGGCGCGCCCCGGGGCCGCCTCCGGGGCCGGGCCGTCCCCGCCATCGGCCCCGCCGCCCTCAGCCCCGCCCGGGCCGCCATCACCGCCCGCCGCCGCCATGGCCCGGCGCGCGCGCGCCGCCGCCGCCGCTCATTGGCCGGGGCGTCAGGCCCCGCCCCCGCCGGCCGCCAGCGCGGGAAGAACGCGCGGGAAAATCGCGCGGGAACGGAGCGCGGGAAAAACGCGCGGCGGGGCCGCTCCCGCTCCGAACCAAACCGTGACAAAAAGAACGCGCTAAAAAACTGCCGCCTCCCGGAGCGGGGCTGCGCCCGGCCGCGAGGCGAGGCAGCGCGACAAAGCGTCCTGCTCTCCCCAAGGCGCCGGGGAAATGCCCGCCCTGCCCCCCAGCGACTCTGAGGGAAATAGAACGATCAAGCCTGAAGAATTCAAGAAGAAAAGAAGCAGCGAAGTTCAGCTCGGTTACAGGGAAAAAAAACCACAAAAAAGCGACATTTCCCATGTAACAGCCAACCAGGAGCCAGCTCCGGGTCACAGCTGCTTACAGGCACCCCACTGCTCCAGCTGGCTCTCCCCAGCTCACAGCAGCCACGGAGCTCTCAGGCAGCTCACATCCCTCTCTCCAAGTCCAAAGGCTAAGGGTGAAACCCTTTCTGTGACACGACAAAAAGCAGCAGCCTCCCCACGCGTGGAGAGCCATGTGCTTTTAAATGCAGGCACCAAACGGAAGGTCTCAAGTTTATTAGGTGTCAAGAACGTTGCTGGTTACGAGAGGAACATTAAGTTGGACAGTGTCTCCCCACACTGGTGCTGCCGCCCCTCTGTTCTGCACGCTGGGACTGACCCTGCTGCACCCAGCAGAGGCTGATCATTATTGTTCCTGTTAATATTCGTGTTACCATCCTGCTGCCTTGTGATTCGGTGCTGTTCTGTTTTTCAGAGCAGAATCTATCGTTAGAGCCAGAGCTGGCTGATGTCAAGTTTTAAAACAACAAACAGGTGGCTGGAGCAGGTGCAGAAGGAGCTGCTCCAACAACTCCACCAGTGGCTCCAGCACCCAGTGCCTTTCTGAGCGCTGCAAGAAACAAAACTGGGATGAAGAGGGCTCTGATGACCCACCCGCAGCCCCATCACAGCACTGCACCTTAGGATCAAGCCCTGCCCTTAGCAGAGAAGCCTCTCCCACCTCAGCAGCAGCTTCAGCACCCTCCATCTCCAGCATGTCTGCTGAGCAGGGACAACACTGGGACGAAGGGCAGGGCCACACTCGGCGAGTCCCCTTGGGAAGAGACAGCCCAGTGGAGACCAACAACAGCCACAGGCCAGCAGGATCAACACCTCAACCAAAACTCCTGGTTATGGCAGAAGGGGAATGGAGGTGGTGCACTCTGTTGTGTGGGGGTGCACCCCGAAGCCCCCCGATGAGGGTAACCAGGACGAGCAGCACGTGTGGGCTGGCAGCATGAAAGGCAAATCTCAACCACCAAGAGCAGCAGAGTGCAGTCCAACAACCCCCTCCCTCCCTCCCCCTCCCCAAAAAGCAGCCTCTGGTTTCATCCCCCTGAAGTTTTCACCTGGTTAAAATACACAGACCATAGCTCAGGCTTCTGATCCAGCAATTGTGCAAAACATCATCCTTGCCCTTCCCAAACTGGAAGGGCAGAATTTCAACTCGTGAAGTGAAGCATCACTTCTTATTATATAAACACGCCTGTCAGGTTTGAACTGGATCAAAAGCCAGCACAAGGTTTCTCCTTCCCCACGTCCCATCTCATTGTAGCTCAAAGCCCATTCAGTTCTCATCCAGCTGCTGGCAGCACCACGAGCAAACACTTCCAAACTGCATTTCTGGGCTTAAACTAACTAAGGTGGGAAGTGGCCACAGCCACTGGGAACATGCAGGATTGACACACTGAACGAGGCCACAGGACAACCATTCAGTTCCCCAGAAATCAGAATAAGCTTCCCCTAAAATAAAATAAAAAAAAAAAATTAAATTACAACAGATTAAAAACACAGGTTAGGTGTCAAAACTGCCATCAGCTAATTCCAAACAGCCAGCTCAGCTCCTGACTTGCTCTCAGCCAGCTTGCTGTTTGGAGGATGAGAGACAGGGAGCATTTCCCAAGAAGATACAAAACAAGTATGTAGATCTATTCAAAACGCAGGAAAATCAGGTCTGAAGTGGTTCCAGGTTACTCTTTGTCTCACATCTTCTAGAAATAAAAGCAGGTAATTGGAGAAAGTCACTCATCTATTTTCTGCTTCCAGCTTCCCACAGCACAACTGCCACTAGAGACATCCCAGCAGAGGGTCCTGCTGCAGGCTGTGAGACTCCTCGGAAGTTTGGCAAAGATGAAAATAATTTAAAGAGAATCAAACTGGCTTTTTTGCTTAAGCCAGTAAGTCTTTAATTAAAAAAAAAAAAAAAGGGAATTAACAACTTGCCAGGATGCATTCACACACCTGGAACGGACTGATCCAGGCAAAGAGCACTGCCCAAGGTCACAGGTGAAGCGAAACCAGCAGCAGACCATTGCACGACACTCAGACCCAAAGAGGTGAAGTGCAGCTGCTTTTGCATCTGCCTTGTGCTGTGAAACCAGCCGGAGACAAAGGCACAGCAGCTGCGTGGCATCCCAGGCTCTCCCTTGCAACAGTTCAGACTCAAGAGAGTTCACAGGAAGGTTCTCCTCCCCCAGCTGCCTCTACCAGTGCCTCGAGTCCACCAGCTCTGGGCGCAGGCTCAGCTTCTTCAGCGTCTCATAGCCCACCACGATGACGATGGTGGAAGGAGTGGCCGAAATGATGCGGGCAGAGAGGCCTTTAGTCAGCCCCCAGGGACCTTCCTCTGCAATGAGCTGCTTGAAGGTGAGAATGATGGAGCTCTTGCCTTCCACCTGCA
The DNA here is from genome assembly GCF_015832195.1 of Motacilla alba alba. Classification (NCBI taxonomy): domain Eukaryota; kingdom Metazoa; phylum Chordata; class Aves; order Passeriformes; family Motacillidae; genus Motacilla; species Motacilla alba. The sequence goes on from NC_052040.1 coordinate 1,099,314, forward strand.
ATGCCAGAACAAACATTGACGGAGCTGCCAGACTCCATGCTGAGCTGCTCTGGGGCTCTGCTGCAACTGAACGCTCTGGAGACTCAGCAGCCTTGAGCTGGTCTCCAGAACTCCCTGAGGAGGGCAGCAAAAAAAGCACAAAGTCCCAAGGAGGCAGCAGGAAGCACCTCTCCCTTTGTGAAGGGAAAGCCTGTCTGAGCAGGCCAGGCTGGCACTGCCAGCCTGAGCTCCTCTTGCTAATGCTGAGGGCTGATTAAGCAGCCTCTAGCCGGGATGAAAGGGCCAGGGAGAGCAGGGAAGCAGCTCACCCGAAACCACAGAGATGAGAGAGCCCGGGCTGAACCCCACCGAATGATGGAGCTCTTGCCTTCCACCTGCAATGCCAGAACAAACATTGACAGAGCTGCCAGACTCCATGCTGAGCTGCTCTGGGGCTCTGCTGCAACTGAACGCTCTGGAGACAACAGATCAGCCAGTCCAGCAGCCTTGAGCTGGTCTCCAGAACTCCCTGAGGAGGGCAGCAAAAAAAAGCACAAAGTCCCAAGGAGGCAGCAGGAAGCACCTCTCCCTTTCTGAAGGGAAAGCCTGTCTGAGCAGGCCAGGCTGGCACTGCCAGCCTGAGCTCCTCTTGCTAATGCTGAGGGCTAATTAAGCAGCCTCTAGCCGGGATGAAAGGGCCAGGGAGAGCAGGGAAGCAGCTCACCCGAAACCACAGAGATGAGAGAGCCCGGGCTGAACCCCACCCAAGCACGCCGAGCTCTTACCTGGACCCGAGCCCTCACCACATCCATGGGGTTGGTGAGAGTGGAAGCTGTGGCAGCTGCAAGTGGCCCTGATATTGCTTGCAGAAGGAGGTGGGGACAGTCTTTAGGAGTCAAACTCGAAAGCTGTTCTGGGGACAGAGAGGAGAGGAAAGTTTCAGACTTTCAGTGGCTGCTTATCATATCCTTAACTCCATCCCCTAACTTCAGCTGATCAGAACCCCTGATTCTCCCGTAGAATCTCCAAGTGGTGCTTCCTACACCAACCAGAAATCTGGCACAGCACAGGGAGCAGGACTCACCCCCTTGCTGGCTCCAGGACACTCCCCATGCTTTGTGCTACACTGGTTTCCCAGGCCTGTGGGGCAAACTGGACAGAATAAACTTCCACAGCCCCAAAACAGGGCGTGAAAACACCCACGCTCTTTAGAAGGTGGAGGAAGCCTTAAGACAAGGCTCCATTGGAAGGTGTCTGCAGAGATTTGGACAGAAAGCTGTCCCTGCTGGGCACAGTGTCCAGGAGATAACCCTGGTATCCCACATGGATCCCTAAGGAGAACAGCACCCTGCAGTGCTCATCCCAGATCTCCTCACCCTGCTCCTGCTGCCTGGCCAACAGGATTTGAATCTCCCACACTTTCATGGGTTGAAGTTGGACAGAAGAGCATTCAAAAGCCCCACTTTTTGGACAATGAGGAAGCCTGGCTGGCAGGAGGGACGGAAGCAGCTCTGTTTGAGACCTTGAACACTGACTGGAAGCAGGGCCAGCAGTGTCCTTTGAACCCGACAAGGGTTCAGTGACCCTGGCTGCTGCTGCAGGGACAGAGGACTGGGAAATGCAGCCAGAGCAGATTCGTTGACAGCTGGGGCTTATGTTTCCCAGCATCTCATCTTCCACTGAGAAGACAGGGAAAGAGCAAACACCTGGAAGCTGAGAGCTCTGGTTTCTCCGTATCAACTGCCTTTTCTTACACGCTCTCCTCTGAGCCCTTTTGGCATGAAAATCTTCCAGTCAGTACACTGGGTTTTG